>NC_090916.1:5056425-5356425 GCF_040956055.1 Brachionichthys hirsutus | reverse complement strand
ATTTACAGTAGCAGGATGGGCCTCGCTCTTAAAAAATAAATGAAAAGCCAGGATTGATTCTGGTAGACAGAGAACTCTATCAAGACCAACCACACATCTATCAGGGAAAGGCAGGAAGGCTGTTGGGGATAAGGCATGGAAGCATGAAGAGAGGCTATTTCCACGGGGATTCCTTGGAGAGGCCAGGCCCAACCTGCCAGCAAAGCCCAGCAATAAGAGGTCTCTCTGAGGACTGCAGAGGATAAGAGGCCCCGGCGGAAGAACTCTCACGTCAGCACTTCAATCACTCTTAATCCCTGCTTAGTACACCCACTGCTATGGTAAGAAGAGAGGGGGAGTGCAGCGTGGAAATGCCAAGTGGGGAGGCTAAGAGGAGGAAAGATGAAGCGAAACAGAGGAAAGATAAAAGCTACAAGAATGGAGAAAAAAACAGATTAGGAGAAGAAGGGCGATGAGAAACAAAGGGCGAAATTGCCAAAGGAATCAACGAAGGTGAGCAAGCGGTGATGGCGTTTGAAATTGAAAGCGAGGATGCAAACTCTAGCACTTTATAAGCAGCAGCGCAGCGCCTGCCAACAAATATATATTTTTGTCTTCGCAAATCCAGATCAGAAGAACTCACAGCAAACGGGAATGACGCATGGAATATCAATTATCACGAACGTACGTGCCTGCACGAGAAGAAATTAATCTCACGGCTGAGATTGAAATTAAAAACTTCAAAAGGAAATAGCTCTTTTGCGAAAATGTACTGTAAATTATTCAAATCCAGGCATTTTTGGAAAAAGGTGGTTGTCATATTCATTTCTGTGAGACGTATGTATGACAAAAGACCATTTGTTTCAAGAAAGATAATCGGTTCTGCTTTCTTCTGGGAAGGGAAAGTCCCTGCAACACCACCAGAAATAGGACCGGAAAACCAATCGTCCCCCTTGTGAGACAAATTACATGTTCGCACTGTCCTGAACGCTTGTGTTGAAAAAGGATTGGATTATCTGACAAAAGGGCAAAGGGATGGAATATCTAGGGGCTGTAAATAAATAAATAAAAAGGTAGCACGCAACTATAGAGACACAGCACATCTATTTTTGAATGGCAACTCTGGCAGGCGATATGGAGGGAAAATCTGTTCTGTTGACCTGCGGTTACTTTACAGAGAGGCCTCATGACAACAGTGAAACCTAATCGGATCAATGCTACACATATATAAAGCTAGTGTGTATTAGTGTGTTTATGGCTTTGCCTGCGTGTACAGTATGTGTGTTTGTGTCCATGTGAGTCTGGATGGAGAGATAGACCAGAGAGAAGAGGAGAGAAGGATGGAGATGGAGCAGATGGATGAGGGGAGATCAGTAAAAGAGGATTACGGCACGTCAAACCATCATCGCACTCATAAAATCAGTCCACCCACACCGCCTCAGAGGCTCCATGGCCAATGTAGAGCAGGGATAATTCAGGGCCCGCAGACAATCTCCTTCTTTCACCCCTGACAGCAAACCGCTGCTGAGAGGGAGTGGACAGAAGAGACCGTTTAAATGAAGAGCAGGGGATTCTACAAGAGAGGGACGGTTGAGAGGGCATCAAGATCAATTGTAACGGGTGATTTTGCTGGAAAGCTTAAAGGCGATTTCTCTCCAAGAGGTTAAGGAATGTAAATGCATTAGTGACTGGGGGAAGAAAACACACTGGGACCAGAAGGAAGTGTTGTGTCAGCTCAAGAGAGTCGTCACCTGGCATTCGATTTTCACTGCAAACCACAGCGAGGTTATTAGCCTCCAGCAAAGCAGTCACTAGCGTGTAAATTAGCTTTACCACACAGTAAAAATGAAAAGAATCGAAGCTGCTTTCCATATCTTGCCTGGGATAGCATCTGGCAACACCCCCCTGTTTTCCCACCAGCTCTTTTTCCAGGTTTAGGATATTTGGACGAGAAACATAAAGTAACATCGTCAGAGCTTTGAACAGTAAGACAGAAATGATGTTAAAAGGGCCAAACATAAAAATAAAAATGAAAGCCTTCAACATGCTCTGGATACTGGTGATGTTCTGAAACACGGACAAGCTGAAGTGTGTACAAGTTGCAGAATAACCTCTGTTTTGTTTCTGCTTTGCAGGAATCCCATGTGCCTGCTTGGCTTAACCATGAACTGTTTTACATGTCTGCCCAGGAATGCAGGATCTAGATGTCCTTTTACGAAGAGGGTCCACATTTGAAGGATGCCTTTAACTGGCATTGTGTTTATTCTTGAGTAAATAACATTTAAAGGCTGTGAGTTGAACAGCTGAATTATTATAAATTATTGACTGGAAAAGTAATGAGGGGGGCATCAATTGATGATGATACACTGAATGTGCCACATGCTGTCTGACTGCCATGCCGAGAAAGCTGAAAAACCTTCTCAGGGCATTTGTTGTTTACTTTCATCGCCCTGTTAACTTTTAATTACTAGACCAAAAACACAATAGTCACCTATATAGTAGCATTATTAGTATTATTATTAGTAATAGTAGTAGTCTCACTTAACTCTGACAATAACATGCAAAATTCCTCACTGTGACCAGCAGCACTCTGCTTGAGTGCACGTGATGTATAGGTGAGACGGTGGCTTTTTCTTCCGGTGTGGCATAAAGACACGACGGCTGGAGTCCTGACAGCCCCATGAGACGGGATGTCATCGCTTATGAAAGTGGCCTTGAAGAAATACTCCAAGCTCATGAGTCAATTATATAAACACTCTCTTCGCCTTGCTCCTCCTCACCTAACCCGGACCCCTTGAGAGAGTAAAACTGGGTAAATGATCTTCAACAAGGGGACTGATGAGCATTATTTTCTTCCGATGTGTCAGACACGTTTCTGTAATCCCCATCGCTGGTTCTAGCCCATGCGACAACACCCACTGATTTCCCACATAGCAGCTGTTTCAATGCCAGCACAGAATGACCGTCAGCGTCGCTGTTGGCAGTTTCCATGCTAACATCCTGGAACGGGATGAATGGGCTGTTCTGGGCCAATGTGTGCCAGTAAATACAGATATGTGCACAGGGGGAGTTGTGTACTCTCATGTACTGCATCTATTCATGAAAACGCACTCAGGCACCAGAAAATGGAGACAGGACGCGAGACAAGATGCGAAACACCAGCTGCTCTATCCCCCCCCCCTTTTGATGGCAAAGTAGCTTGAAGTCCCTTTTTCAATAAACCAACACTTCATGTCCCTGGCACCGTCTCTCTCTCTCTCTGCAGATACGCTCTGCAGCATCCTCCAAACAGCGAGAGAGCAGGAAGATATTAATTAGCACAGCGTGAGATGGGTCTGCTTAAAGCGGCACGAGTTTGCCCGGTGTTTAATGAGCTGTCATCGGGTCGGCAAAAATAAAAATGTTATATAGGGAAAGAAAAGTCAGAAAAGTCACATCGCTTCACTAGAGCAGAAAAGGAAGTACACGCCGCGAGTAATATGTCCCGGAGTTTCTTTCGAAATGTCATTATGGGTTTTGTGACTCATTCGGCTGATCTGAGTCACAATTATATGACACTGAGGGTAATAAGTTGCCTTTAAAGAGGCACACTGAGCGTCTGACAAATGAGCTAATGAGTATTATGTCATCTTGGAGGAAAGGAAGCAGGTAGTACAAGCAGAATATACTTACAGCCCTTTGTAAACTCCTGCCCATTTCCACCTCTCCTTTCATTATGTCCTTCTTGAAAGTTTTTTTATGAACAAGGGTTGAGAAGCTGGGAGATGTTATATCGGAGTGAAATTATGGCTCCCAGGCAAAGAGGAATGGGAGAATTATGCAGCTTCCAAGAGAGCCATTTGTCATCATCTTTTTTTTTTCATTTTCTTTGGCCTTCTCTTTTGTATATCTTTGTTTGTTTTCGATTGTTTTGCTGCCCTCTGCTAAAAGGAGATTAATATGTTTTGTGCTTTACTGTGTGGGAAAAATTCCAACAGCAAAACGTTTTGCGACCCTCCGACTACATGGGAGCCGAGAGGAGCGCGGCTATTTATTTTTGCTGCGGAGGAGACGAAAGTAAGCAAATGGAAGTAAGTGTGAGCTCGCTGACTGCCTGCCCGTCGGATGGAGATGGGAAAAGATAAATTGCTTTGTTGTAAAAAGATTTGTGGTCAAATATCGACCTAAAAAGGGGAAAAATGACATAATTTCTGTACAGCATGCTTGCCATGACAGTGTATGTAAATGCAGGTGAGGCTTTGTTGAAGCCCCCTTAACACAAACACACATGACAGAAGGAGCGAGGGCTATCCATGAAATGGAAAAAGGGGGGGAGCGTGAAACAGGTGATGGAACTCATTTACGAACAAAATGACAAGTGGCTCCATTTGAGCGGGAGCTGGCAGAGAGCTCAGGAGGGAGGGCTTGGAGGTGAGGCTGAGATTGGAGAGGGACTGTGCGTTTCTGGGAGGCTGTGGCTTCCCTTAGCATCTGTGTGAAGTTCATTAAGCAGCGGGTCTGTTGTACAGAGACTTCATTATGAAACCCAGCCAGAGTGTGAGAGTGTCTGAGGACGGCGTTCCAAGGTCGCTGTTCGTCCCCGAGGTTATAGACTTTAAAAAGAGGATGGAGGTGATAATGACGATGGCAATGATGACAGATGAGGCAGAGACATCTTTTTTTCTGCTTCACACTGTATTTCCCATGACCATACAGAGCCAATGGCCAGTAACAAAATGGAACTAAAATGTTCCCTGTGACAGGCCACACGTACAGGAGGATGTTTCATATCTCATTGACCACATGTACTATTATCTAGCACAGCAACCAGGTGTGACATTAAACCTCAGTGAATTTGTCTCACATATAATATAAATGACAGCTGAGGAGCAGGAAGAAGCAATAACCTTTGGAAATAATGTCTATCTACTACTAATCTGTAAAGGCAAATATGGATGACAGAACATTTTTTTTATGTGCATACTGTGGGTTTGTCCGAATTAATGGCTACCTCTCTAAATAATTCTGACAATATATATATATACATTTCAAACCGATCCATCATCCAGGATCTCTTCTGGACCATCACCAAAATGTAATAATCTTTTCCTGGTAACATTTCCAAAATCTTCCTAAAAATTTCATCAAGATACGTCCAGAACCTTTTGAGGTATCTTGCCAACAGATGGACGGACGGACAAACAAACTCCGTCTCGGCAAAGGGAAACATCCAACACATTCAGATGTAAAATTGGGAGTCTGGTATCTCCAAATAGTGGAGACCTTGCAATTATCACATTTATCAAATCAATACATCGCGCTCTGGATAGACTTTCACCAGAGCTGGTAAACATTACTCGGGCTTCTGTTGGCTCTAATAATGTGGTTTCCCTTTCTGTCTTCACTGACTTTGGGTCTCTGTGTCCAATTTGCTCTCCTTTTCCCCCTCCAGGTTCACTATCTCGCCGTGTGATCTATACATGTGTACAGGATGATTTATAAAGTCAGAGAGAAATAATGTTCCTTCTAATCGTTAATCTTTGGTTTTTAACAATCTGTGACATGCAGGGTAAATGAAAGAGTTAGAGTATATAATACAGTGTGGCGCCAGTCCTTGAATGAGAGTGTCCATAAAGGACTGTCAGATTATGTGTGCCGATTCTTCAGTCTGGATTTATTATTATTATGGGCTGCGGAATGCTGGTAATACTGCCTGCATGCAGATGAGGGGCTCGACACCGGGAAGTCAGACCAGATCAGACTCCATTAAGTTCCACCCTGGAGTGTGTGCGTGTGGGTGTGTGTGTGTGTGTGATGGGGGGGGGAGGACATCATTTCATCTGGTCACGTATTTGTCGGCTAAAATGTCATGTTGGTGAGCAGACTGCATTTAAAAAACATGTCTATATGTGTTCTTGTTCTCGTTTGGCTGAAACAGAGCGCAAAAGGAATCTATCACAGATATCCTGCTCAGAAATGAAAGGCATCATAAAGACACTTTGAATAATCTTCGTCTTCAGCACGGGGGGGAACTGCAGAGTAATTTGCAGTCATAACCAAGTGCCCAATCCTCCCCCAGATGTTGACACGAGGTAATATAAAGCTGCGAATGTTGGTTATCCCAGACTTGATCATTGCTGTCACTCAGTGCATGACCTTGAATGCGCCACCGGCGTGCACAACCATCTGCAGAGTGGATGATGGTCCGGAGCTACTAAAATGCAACTCGCTCTTATCATCTCTTGGTCTTCATCCCAACTGTTTACTTTCATTTCTCTCTTCTTCTCCTTTCTGTCTTTCCGCTCTTCTAGCATGCTTTACGTTTCCCTTTGTTCCTCCTTATCTCTAGTTCTACTTTGTGCAGCTTTCAAGAGACACCTGTGGTGACTGTGTGAACATCCTTACTCCCAAGATTGACAAAAGGCAAAGCTGCATGGCAAAACCGCCGATCTTTAAATAATTAAAGAGTGACCAAAAGACAGATAAGAGGGGAGGGGAGGGAAGTCTGGAGGTGAGGGGGAAATATTGACTTTAACTGATCAGCGCTGAGTCAATGTTTGATGTCTGAAGGAAGTTTTTGCCTCAGATGTTCAGAGGTATTGACTGCGGAGAGTAATGGCTGAGAGGACTACAAATGAGGGATGAGACTTCTGCCTCAGTGGGTGGGGCTGTAATATAAGAGATGAATACACAAAATACGCAGTGCTATGCCATGACTAGAATGTACTGCAAGATATTATTAAGCATTTGGTATGGCCTGGAAACAATTAATATGTCAGATGGTTTGGAATCATAGATGTATATAAACGCTTTTTCGTCCAGCTGCTGGTGCATTTAGGTACGCTGCATCCTTCACTTCACTCAACATGAAATATAAAGAAGAGGCTCCGTCAACGTTCAGCTGACAAAAATTGATAAATGAGGAAGCAGCACAGGAAATGAAATCAAAGATGAAAGTGTGTTAGTTTATGATCCAACCTGTCTTTTAACATTAGATCTACAGTAGCCTCTGCAGCCAGCTGAGCAGGCCAAGTAGCATCGATGACATCTTCATTCATTCATCTAAATATCAGCAAAGCTTACAACATCGACTCCACTTTGCTGTTGTGCTGTATCAACTCGTCTCTCTGCGGTTCTGGCAGGACACGGATGAGATAAGGACTTAGCATTCTGCCACACCAAGTGTTTCCACCAAATTCACAATGTCTGAAAGCCTGGCTGTCAACAGTAGTTGGTGTCGAAGCAAGAACCATTTTACGGGCAGCAGAGCTTATCGCTGAGGGATATTCGTCAGCTGAGTCACATTAACTGCAGCGTTCAATGGAACCTGACCTCAAACCTAACTCCCTCGTAGCTGCACAGTCTGTGGCTTTTTGCAAATATGACCACATCTACAAGCCCCTAGCAATATGTTCCAGCAATATTTTTAGGGAGGACTTGCAAGAACAAAAACTTGTGAAATGTGATATTTATGTAATGATCAACAAAGAGAAGGCAGGATTGAAAGGAATAAATAAATATAGGTAAAGCACCAAGAAGAAGGAGCAGCTGCAGCAAAAAAAAAAGAGAAAATTTATAATTATGAAAAAGAAAAACAGAGAAGAAAGGTGACAGCAACAAACACATCCCTCTTGTATCTGGAGAAGGAAAGATGAATGACAGAAACTAAATGAAATGCCACTCTGGGTAAAAGGAAAGAGGCAGCATCAGGAAAGCAGGTTACTTGACTTGCAGGGGATGTTCTTGAGTGGATTTGCCCTCAGGCATTATGTATTCAAGCTTCCTCCTCAGGAGTCGATAATATTAGCTCTAACACACACACACACACTCACATGCAGGCAGGGCCAGTGCAGTCACCACTGCAGGCTACTTGCTTTAAACTCTCTCCTGCTCTGTGGTTTCATGAGATATTCTAATGTATGAAGCAGGGCCACAGTGATGCTAATGATACAGGTGATGATGTGTCCTCTCATACATCCTGCATTCCAGTCTTTTCAAGACTCAATCTCTGGCCTCTACTTTTTCCCCTTCCACCTTCATCCCTCTCCACCTCCCCTCTGACCTGGATTATTCTTTTCTTCAACTTCCTGAGCTGAGCAATAGATTCCAGCATAATAGCATGCAGCCCAACCAAAAATAAATACATGAATATAAAGAGAAACCTTGCCCATCTCCTCCTCTATGTCCCCACCTTCACGTTTTTCTCCTCAGCCTTCCATCTTACTTAAGACTCTTTCTGCTGCTTTCTCTTGCTCTTCATCTTCCACTTATCTCATCATTTCTTATTGTCTTGAAGTCGTGCATCTCTTCCTTCCTCCTCTGTACTCTTCTTTTGTTAGCCCCACCTCATCTTTGTCGATTTCAACCCGACATCCACTCGTTTTTCCAATCATTCCCCCATTTTCCCGTCGCTTCCCACACTTCACTGCTCCGCCGCGGTGGCGGCGGGGCTTTGAAAGAGGAGGCGGGCATGGGAGCAGCAGAGGCAACATGCCTCATTTAATGACAATAATTAACTTGCCGTCTCTCAATCTTGATGAACCAAATCGTTCACAAAAGACACGAAAGACAGAGGGAGATGGGAGCAAAAGAAAGATGGGAGGGAAGGCGTGAAACAAGCGCTTCTCATCTTTAATGCCTCTAAACACAGCGCTGACAGCCTCCTGCAACTCAAGGTTTTCACCAGACAGCTTACCGGTACTCACCTGCTGATAAGATGTCTCTGCCAGCCTCTGAAGCCAAATCAGAATGATAGATGATTTAATAGAATGAAATGCGGCCAGGGCATGATTCACGCTCTCTACCACTGACTTCAGTTAAAAACTCCCCATCTCCTCTGTCAGGCGATTTAAACCGCTACGCCAACAACTACAGGCACTAGTGGATTTAAGTGCCGTGTCTTTCTCCTTACAAGAGCTCATTAGTGGTGAACTTTAGCATTGTTCTGTGTAGCATTTTATAAAATAAAAGGAATGAATGTTTTGCATCCTTGGCTGCTGCTGTGATAATAATGGACGTTGCCAGAGTAATTAGTCCTCCAGTGCAACGTGGAATATAACCATTATTCACAAATTAGCTGTTTCATGACACCATTTAATCGAGACAGCCTGTTCTTGCAGTATATTTCCTCTCCTGCATCTCTAGCATAATTTGGCATCACTCTATTTTGTTTATGAACCATATGTGTTGCATCTTAAGTTTACTTTCGCCATCACCTAGATAACCAATGTGTATGTGGCTGCTAAAATATTGCTCTCTACATCTGTACCTGCAGGTAATTCATTTAGATCTTGCTTTGTACAAAATCAATATAGTGCAGTAAACACATTACGAATATAGAAAATTAAGGTTGCATTGTGTATCGGGAGATATTACAGACTACAAACGAGTCTGGACTTAGGACTTGGAAAACATTTTGACAACTGTGCAGCTGACGACGCAGCTCAGAAAACAGCATGTTTCATTACATTCATGAATACCAATGACAGCAGACACAGCCGACATGGTAAAAATGCACACAAGTGACACCATGACATGTTTACTGTATGGTGCTTACAAAAATATCTTGTCTTGCTTCCCCTTTAGGTTGACTGACATGTCAGATGTTTCACAGTTTGGTCTCAAGGCTCCTGACACTCTCAAATTCTTTGCTCCCTGGAAAGCCTTGATTTTAGATCAAATCATGCTCATATTTAGTAACTGATTAACACATGAAAAGATAGAAATGTCAGGTACCATCCATTGCCAGGGAAATAACTTTTTTTTTTTTTTATGGGAGAAGAGCTTTTTTTTTATGGGAGATTTCTATGAGTCTCTGTAACAACAATTGCAATTTTAGCTGTGCAAAAAATTAAAAATAAGTGGAGCAAGATGTTGTAACAACTCAGCTATACTTTAAGCACTTTAACGTTTTGACCCAATTTCCTCAAATTAATTTTAAAAGGAGGACCTGCAGATACTGTGCAGTGGATGATTGCAGTGTGAATGCTGGCATGGCCTATCTGGTATGTTGCTGTCCTCTGAACCTTAGAGCTTGTCAACTGACAGCTTTCATTCGCCTCGCAGATGAAGCAGGTGATGTCTGCCCGAGTCACAAGCTCCTGTGCAAATCCGGCTTATTTAAAATTTAAAACAGAAAGTTGTGTCATTAAAACTTTGTTTTGTTGAAATGCTATGTGGAAGAAGGTGAAATAGCAGTCAAATCAATGTAATCACTCTGCCCGTCCAGCCTGTCTGCTCTTAATAGACAGGGATTGACACATGAATTAGTGCTTTAAGTGAACAGAGAGATTATTCCTCGGAGCAGCTTGGCTATAAGGAGAAGAGAGGAGGTTCTTCACGACGGATCCCTGTTAAACCTTCAGCTGTTTTCAAGATAGACATGCTGAGCGAATCAGCCCAGAATCAGGCAGAGCGAGTGCTCCGAGGGAGACAGGCTTAAGGAGGCCAAGGGTTGACTGCAATTTTATATCGATACATTCATCGTCATGGTTTCTTGTGCTGCACGCTGACACTTCCAACTGTGAACAACGCATCAAGAATGAATGTGTCACCATTAAAGTGCTTGAAAGACAGCGATTATTTCCGAGAGCCAGCAGGACAGCAACTCAGACGCCCAAACAATAGCAGGAGGTCACCTTGATTCTGCTACCTGCCGGAGATGGAGCTCAAATGAGGGGAAAATGACTCAATTACAGCCAGGCTCACAGCGGAGTGCTGGGAGAAAGAGAGCAGGAATGTTCGCTTATAGGCAGACGAGAAAAGGGAAAACGAAAATTCCGATGGAGAAATTGTGAAGCTCACATTTTATGTACATTAAACTCACCTGCTGGTTAAAATCCACTGATGAGATGAGAATCAAAATGCATCAGTTGAAGGGAAAATGTGCTGAAATTTCTATTTTGCATGTTTATAGTTTAGTGAGACAAGGATTTAGCAGGCTGGTGTCCTGATATTGTGAAGTTTGCACTGGCCCTAAGCTACTGTACAGTCGTGGCCCCATTCTGCCAGGAAAACCAATTATTTAGTGTTTCAAGAACTCCTTAAAGCCCAAAAGGGGCACATCATTTAACCATGAGACACTCCAACTTCACTCACTGCCGGCCTTCAGCCCTAGGTCATGCTGACACACAAATTCACTGTTCACACACACACACACACACACATCAAATGAGAAAGAAAGAAATCATATGAACCCACATAATAATTAAAAATGCACACAAAAAACAATTGATATGTGCAAACAACTTAGAATGACATCACTAGTGGTGTGACACAAAGACAGGAAATGATAAATATATATGGAAGCATTAGTCAAACATGTCCGTACAGAAAGCTGCAGCATTCTCTGAACTGTTTTCCAATTAATATTAGCCAGAGTCAGACAGTGAGTCAGCAGCCAGCACTCGGCACCAAAGACAGGGTAAGTCTGCAACTCCTCAGTGTCTCATTACAACCATGACCCCCCCCCCCCCCCCCCCCCCCACACACACACACACACACACACACAGCAGCAGGTGAAGTTGTGGAAACAAACACTGGTGCACGCTTACATAGACACACACTCCCACATGCGGACACACGTCAGGTTTGTTGCACCAGACATGGAATTCTAAGTTTTCAGTGACATATTGATCTGTGGCTTGTCGCATATGCTGTGAACTCACCCCATCTGTCTATGTGGGATATGATAATGATGATCTCTAATGAGGAAAAAGCAAAAAAGAGAGAGAGAGAGAGAGAGAGAGAGCAGACAATGGAGGAAATGAAAATGGAGTTAAGAGGAAGAAGGAATCACAACTGGCTCTGGCCAGCCTTTGGCAATGACAAAGTGGAGTAATTATGCATGCAGGCTGTGACATTGACGATGACTTCACCTCTTCCGTTGCTCTTTTCAAAAGCAAACATAGTCTACAACTCATTATGGCACTCACACACACACACATTATCTCACCAAACATGCTCACGGACACAAATGATCCCTCTTTGACCAGTTAACAGAGCTGCTTCAGTGACCAGTGTGGAAGTCGGGTCAGCAGGTCAGATCTGCTCTGCAGTCCGGAGTTCATCGCCCACTTTTAGCCTCTCGTCACTCTCCACACACGTACACATGCAGAAGGAAGACTCACACACATCATACCACCACAATGCACCACTGGAAACCTGGGAGACTGTCTTTAAAGATACTGAAGAGTTAGAGTGAGAATTTAGCGGCTTCGGTATATGCGTCCGTGAGCATCAAGCAGACATCATCACATGTCAGAGTGAAGAGCCATTCAAGAGGGGAGAGTCTATACCAGCCGTAGGTGGAGGTAGAAATGGATGTGGCATCACCAACCACATTTAAGTTATTGTGGAAACGCAGATTTTTGCTGCACAATATAAAAATGATAGTTTAATCTCAGAGTTCCACTTGAGGAGGATCGCCTGAGAGGATGCAGAAGGACTACAGAATGGCTAAAAAATAAAATCCAAGATGTAATTATTAACTGGATTTATCATTGCAATGTTGTCAATGTCATTTCTTTGTACTGCTATTTTTTTTTTATGTTAAACAGCCTGTTATATCAGAAGCCCTGGAAATCAAACAGTCTTAATGATACTGAAGCACAAACAACAGTAAAACCCATGAGGACGTTCAAATTAATTAGAATTGCTAAATCTTCTAATAGTCAGCGATGGAAGCCTTGGAAAAGGTTTTAGTCCTCATTTGGTCAATATATCCTTGAATCGAATGACAAGCATGAAAAGAGATATTTGGTGTGGAAAAAACCTCGAAATTTTATGTTCCTTTCATCCACAAGACTATATTGCGTGTATGAATATCAAATCACATATACACACAACAAAATGTGGCATGAATAATTATGAATGTAAGTCAATCAGCGCCTCTCAGTGGGATCACACTTTTACATTTCTAATCGTGCACAAATTGCCAACATTTGCATAATTACAAATTTGCAAAGATGCAAACCTAAAGAAATCCATTTATGGGTCAAGACAAGCTGCAACAATGGTATGTCAACATATTTCTGTGACAACGAACAGCTGATTACCCAACTAATGAATGCCTTTTTCGAGATCTGCCAGGCTCTGTAAATGCAGGGGCAGTGGAGATCAATAAAGTGTGTTAATTTGAGGGGCACGCATACACACACAAACGCCGCTGAAAGGGAAGGCGATCAAACAAATGCCTTTGTGAGTCTCTCAGAGGAGCCCCAGCTGGGCACTCACACAACAGGGGTTAATGGATGTGCTGCAGCGCGTTGAAATACGCTGATAAGAACAACAGAGCTGAATCGGTTTTCTGCTCAGCTTCACTCAAAAAATGCAATTAAAAAATAAATAAATGCATGTGAAAGGGCAGGACTCAGTACTAGTACACGGGCCTTCCGTTTCAAAATAAAAATGTGCAGGTCTTGGTTTGGGAGCAGGGTAAAGGAAGCACATATTTGTCAAACTTGAACATCCATCCTTCAACAAAGGAGGAGGTCTTCGCCACCGGCTGACCTCTATATGCAATGCGGGTTCGGGTTCCCTCCCCAGGAAGCTCAAATCTCATTTGGATGACTGTGGGGAGTAAATGACTCAATCATCACACCCAATGGACGGCCAGGTGACCGCATCCTCCTGGTGGTCGGAGTCTGCAGCTCAAAGGTGTAACCTGTAGAGTTAACAGCATCAACGACTCCCACTAGGTTAAATCTAGAACTCTCCAAAGCACAAACAAGTTTACGAGGTATCAGGCAAACACGATTTAAAAAAAAAAGAACAACAACAAACAACCTCAACGCAGCAGAGGTAACAAATAGAGAGAGACAGTGAGACGGCTAGAAGGACAAAGAGCGAGAGAGAGAGAGGCAATGCACTCCAGCAGAGGTTGATTCTTACCATTCTGCTGCCATGTTTGTTTACTTTCTCTCTGGTGTGAACATCTATGCATGGCTGCAGCCATCACATCTACACATGTCACCCCACTGCACAAGAACGCACACACACACACACACGCACACACACACATTCTTCAGCCCCCCTGCTCTCAAACTTAGACTCTCACAATACAGCCCTTCAAGCCACAACTTAACCTAGTTCTTTGCACAAATCCAGCTCATAAGGTCTGAGGCACAAACAATACACAACATCCCCGTTTTCAAACTAAACGTGTTCGCTCAGAACCGCTGCGCCCAAACTGAACCGTGTTCTCCAAATTCTGAACAGGTTTTATTCATTTTGGCTTTAGATTAGAGATTTGAGGGCATTTATTGCAGGTTTCCTGCAGTCAAACATTCTTGTTTAACATCTCTATTTGTCACCAAGATGTGCTTATGTGTATTTTTAATATTTGTCGCTGCGTATGAGCAGTGCACTTTATTGTATTTGCCAACAGTGAAGCTGGTGCTGATAGTCCAGATATCTTACAGGCAAACATTTAATAATCTGTTGGTGAAGTGCTTAATCAAGAGCAGTATTCTTTCGGTAATAACCAGCAGTGCAAACAATGATAGCCTCTCTCTCTCTCCCTCTCTCTCAGACTCTATTGCGTAACCACTGACGCACTCGTGATCCGTGAAAAAGTGAGAATCAGTTTTGCTCGGTTGATCCCATAGGTCAGCGAGGGGGGGATGGGGGGGGGGGGTAGATGGGATAGCGAGAGAGAGAGAGAAAGAGAGTGAACAATGCCAGAATAGAGCAAAGAGAAAATGGAGGGAAGGATAACCGATTGCCAGGTTGGATCTGGGAGTTGGTGTCAGAGATGTGTGCAGCAGCTGAAGCTGCTTTCTGAGACTCTGCCCTGTTGGCTGGGAGAAGCAGAGATGCAGGAAATAGCACAGAGGGAAAAAAGACAAGGCCGAACTGATCATGACATGACAGAGAATAATAGAACCAAAACCAAAATAACGGAGAGGAGCATGAAGTTGGAGAAAAAGATGTGAAATGAATGCAAAAATCCACATACTATTTATATAAAATAAAAGGAGAATGTGTTAGTAAATACATTGGAGGATAAGAGACAATCAGCAGAACTATACGTCCTTCAGATTCTTGTAAGAAGTGAATACAATTTTGCTTTATTCAGCGTTTCACCAAAATCAGAATTAGTTCTTGATTTCCCTTTCACTTCTGAACAACTGCAGACCTTGGTTGGGATTTAAACAGCAAACTGCCAATAACGTTTTCTGTGGGTTATTTGTGTGCATATTCAGTGTAACTTGAATGCAAAGACATATACATATATTTACATACACTTTATTTGAGCAGTCTGAGAATAATGAAATACATGAACTCTATAGTTCAGTGGTAGGATTCTGAGAGCTAATGCTAGTGCGGTAGTGTGTATGCTACCAAGAATTACTGAGAGCAAACACTAGCCCGAAGTACTCATGTCACAATCAGAATTCCTTCAGAAACAATCATGTGCAAGAGAAAGGTCTCGGTCAAACACAATTACGACTCGTATTTTTTCTCAATACTTAAGTAGCAGCCGGTCAGTGTTGGAATCAATTTGACCAATGCCCTCAATCTTTTGCACCTTTGCAATCCGCCTCGGATGTTCTGGTGCAGTTTCAGACTGATTAATGAGGAGTGGCAAAGTTTAACTCAGTTCCAGGGTGAGCGTCTGGCCGTTAATAGCCGGCATATCAACAGCATGACCAGCATGCGCCAAGGCCGATAAATGCCAGCTGGTGCTCTGAGACCAACATCTGAAGGATGAGAGGAAAACCCATTTCCATTCTATTTCTGATACAGCATGGATAATAACTACCCCCTAACTCTAATGACATATAGTAGTGTGCCTGTCTTAGGCAATACAGGGGCAGGGAAGGGAAAATTCCCAATTTCGCAACATGCACTAAAGGGTCAGAAGGGTAAGAGCGAAGCAGCAAATACTGGAAGCAACAAATCTTTGCAGCAGCAGTTTGCTTGATTCAGTTATGTAGAAAAAATCTTTACAACTTGCAGTCTAGAGGGCAGTCCCAAAAGCATTTCCATGGGCAGCAACATTCAAATTTTTTAATGAAAGTAATATATTTTGGCCGACTTTTGAGAATTCTATTGTAAAAATTGAGACCAGAACAGAAGCAAAGGCTTTAATGTACCTTAAAAGCCATTGAAACCTAAACAAGGACCTTTCCATTTTGATCTATGCCTCTGTTGTGCCTCATTCATTTGTTATTTTCTTAACATAATCATGATCCCAATTTTGTACAATCTCAGCTAAAAATATGGTACTCAAACCTTTAAAATGTCATATTTTGTCTTGTTAAAAACAAGGTAAACAATAACAAGAATAAGAGAATGTCAACACAGAAAGATTCACACATTCGTTTGGGATGTGCTTTAAGTGTCTAGTTTTATCTGTTCATGAATAATGTTCATTATTCTTATGGGACTGGGGAGTCGCCTATGAGACTAGGACCTATTATTATCAAAGGGATTTTTTTGTATTTTTAGACCATTGCCTGAAACCTTTTCCTGAAAGCTGTAAACTGCACAGAAGTAACTGTCTCCGGTTTGAAAAAAAATCCAGCTACTATATTAAAGCGGTGAAGGTGATGGACAGAAAGCTGGCAGAATGTGGACAGGCGGTGAGCACCAGTGCGATACCCTCATCATGAGACTCAGTGTGTTGCAAGGCTCAGCTCTTTGAACCAGTGAAACACAATAAAAAGTAGGGAGGAGGTAGAGGGAGGAAGTGAGAAAGTCTAACCAGGAAACTGAGGCCGACAGAGATGAATAGGCGAGAGAGAAGGAGGTGGGGGGGGGGGGCAGAACACATATAACAGAGAGAAGGAGGCAGTGCGAGAGAAACAGAGAGGGTGTGACAAAGGCGAAAAGCTAATTCTTGTGAACTTATTGGCAAGACTTTGAGGGGATAATTTTGGAGAGTGACTCCAGAAGCAGAGAATAAATTCTCAATTCTAAACCTCCCTGTGGGGGATTAGACTCAGACAGAACTCCTCCCACCGTCCCTCCCTCCCTATCTTGCTGCTCACTAAAGTGGGCAGTGCCAATTTCGGTCCAAAGCAACTAGAGCGGCACTTTTTCCTCCGTCCACCCCTGGGGGTCCAAACCGCTTCATT
Source organism: Brachionichthys hirsutus (assembly GCF_040956055.1). NCBI lineage: Eukaryota > Metazoa > Chordata > Actinopteri > Lophiiformes > Brachionichthyidae > Brachionichthys > Brachionichthys hirsutus. Next base: position 5,339,386 of record NC_090916.1, on the reverse strand, counting down.
GCAGAATAGGACTCCATTGTGTATTATCTGCAGGAAGGAGGCGTGAGTACACTTATAGGAAACAACCCATGCAACAACCAGCTTATTCTCTCTTCCATTTGTGTGCGTGAAGTCATCTAGCATGTTTTATGTCGTTGGCAGAAATCCATTAGGTACCTGCAGCATGTGGTATAGAGTCTGGCCGAAGAAGATGATTCACTGATCACGAACCGATGAGAGATCAGAGAGAAAATATTGTCACAAGTAAACGAGTGCAAAATAGACCTACATGATCAGGAGGAACTGACAAGCAATTAAAATATAACATGCCCTTAATGTTCAGAGATAAAGACTACACAAAAAATACAACCTGGAAGTTGGCAGAGGACTGACTGGCGTCACGGAGCAGAACAGGAATAATCAAAGTAGCACAGCAAAGAGGAGGCATGAAAGACAAATGCATAAACCTGATTGAACAGGTAAGCAGTAATTTAAACAGTCTGGAGTTGGGAAGGTGGGTCACAGGTGTGTCTGCCCCGCTCTGCCAATCCGTCCCCTGCCACGCCCACTGCCAAGAGAGGAAAACAAAAATGAATGTAAGGAAACACAAGGACATATCAAGTCATTGCAAGTAAAAATTGTGAAAACACAAGATGGCTCAACCGAAGTCTGAAAATAGAGGTGCTGCATGTCCCTGGTGGAGTCCAGTACCCTGTCCATCAGCAGGACGAGGAGCATCGTGTCAATAACTGGAGCAGCTATTTGGAGCAGAGTTTCTGGCGCTCTGCCATGGCTTGTAAAAAAGTTTACTTTGCTCTCTAACTTCTACATCGTGCTGCATGTCTGAGCCAAGAACAAGTTGATCTTTGCAGAATTTAAGGGACTAACTTTCTCTATAGATTTGTACATACGGGGTCAGAGGTAACATGGTGCTGCTAATTTCTCATGGGAAATGTGTGACCTCTCAATGGTGATGCGCTCCCCAGGCTTTATCCACTACATCTCCAGCACTGTCTGTTTTTAGCTTCCTCTTACGCCTTCTCCTCCTCCTCCTCCTCCTCTCCAACTCTCCCTAGTTACTTCTCCTGGGTCTCCACCGCCTCCCAATGCGCTCTGACCACTGTTTCACTTACAGCACACACACACACATCTCTATAATATATACAAGCCCAGATTTTAGCACGTCATGTTCCAAGACTTTCGCTCTAAAATACCTATTACGTTATGAAACTGCAATTTTGCCTTAATTGTATGTCGAATCATCTCCTTTTATAGCTCTAGTAATTCTAAAGTAATGTTGGATTAAGTGGGGCTAAATTCTAAACTATAACTCACTCATTTTCCTAACAAAATTATTCCTTCCCAGTGCCACAGGAGGGTGGACTCTATCCAGGGATCACTGTAGGGGTAAGATCCAATCATTCCCCATATGATGTCCATATGATTTGCATGTCCGTCGACAGTTAGGGAGAACTATAACAGTGAGAAGAATCGCCAATGGTGCTATGCTTCATTCTAAAAAATATATCTTTCTTCATTTATTATATGCAACATTGGCAACAACTGAATATCCTGTTTGCCCAAATATAATATGAAACTTTTTAAATATATGGCTAACCTTGCTTTCTACTAGCATCACTTCCAACATACAAATTGACTTTCATACAAATTGACTTTCAACGGAAACAAGACCGCAAGGGCTTTTTTGAAATGCTCCTCTTAGACAGGATGTTTGACTGTATTTGTACTGTAATACATGCTACTGTGTGGCTGTACGTGTACTCTCACATTATATCTAATAAATATATTCATCATCATCACGACCTTCAGCCAGTTGTGAGAATGCAGGTTATATTAAAATAAAAGCATATACCACAAACAAATCCAAATGCAAACACACAAGTAGAACACCCTTCGTGCAGAAGGCGCCATTATTTAAGCATTACATTAGCAACGTGCTATAGCATCACGTTTAATGGTTTCATTAGACCTCATTTGAAACAGGTTTTTCCTCTTAATACTTATTAGGTCCAACAATAATGCCATAAAATAAAAACGCTATCACTTTATATCCATGTCATCTGCATGGATCATCAACTGGATTCAAGGTTTCCATAGTTAACCAGAGACATGCAACGTTCACCTCAGTTTCTGAACATCCAATGATATAACAAGCTATCACATGAATATTTAAAATACACTCACTTAATTAAGTCACGTGGAAACATTAAAGCGCTAATGATAGCCTTCCAATAAAACCAGCAGCTAAAAATAGCTAAAGCATATCATCCGTCAGTCACTGTGTCCATCTCGCAAAAAGGGGAATACACACACACACATATACACAGTATATAGAACATGCATGGCCTTACACACACCACAGTGTATCGTGTTGATCGATATAGGAATAATGAGATAATTCTCATTGCACCACAAGTGCCACTAACATGACCTCAGACACAGAACTCCAGTCACATCTAGTTAAGCATTTAAACATATAAATGTATGTATGCTGAATAATCCATCACAGAGCGGCATCATTTTGAATATAACTGTTATTAGCACAAAATCAATCCATATTTCTTCCCATTTTCACTCGTCTGCCCTCAATCATTTGCCTTTCGTGCGGCACCAAATCTCATTACTCATTAACTGCAAAGGATCAAGTACCTTGATTTTTTGCTTTTCTCTCCTAAATCCACAGACGAGCATATGCGTGTATCTAACGAACACACACACAGCTCATGAAGCACAGATAACAGTACAGTAGGGAAGAAATTGAATGCTGTACCTTTGTTTCTACCTACAGTTTTTGCAGAGGAGAAAGGATCCGAGGAGATAAAAGAGGGAAGAGTGTCATCCCACACGGAGCGCCAGAGAAAGACAGCAAAAAGTGATGAGAAGTTATTGTTAGTCTGCAGATAGCCAGTACACTGCTGCACAAAATGCTGACAATCATGCAAATCATAATGAAATGGGAGCAGCACACATGTAAGAAGCAACCAAGTTGAAGTTTTAGCATTTTTTTTCTTAGTATTTGGATGAGTTGCATCATTGCACTGAATCTTAAAGGCAGAAATACATTTCTGATCACAGATTATACAATCAATAAAACCAGGGTTGAATCGGAAGGGGAGGAAGTTGCAGTTACCACATGGAAAAGACTTTATAACACCACCATATTGGTCACATTGTCATATTTGTAGATTTATAAAGGCAACAATGATCCCACATTAGGTACGCTTTCTGTTTAGTTTCAGAAGCAGCACATTGTGCTTTTATTGTTCATGGTAAGTGTGATCTAAAAATTGCAATTAAGAATTCCAATGCAAAACATTAAATGCTATAATGCGACATCCACCCACCATCCCCACAGTTGATTTGCATATGATACTTGTAAGAAACACTAGCCTGTTTCCACTAACCATGACACTGATTGTTCCTTATTGTCCTTCTCCTTGCACTAAGCCGTCTCCTCTAATCCCAGTTATTTTCTTATCCACCCATCTGATGCCGCACTTTTAATACCTCCTCCTCCCTCCCACTCCAACCCAGATGCTGCAGAGGTCGAGTGGATACGCGTGAAGTGTGTCACTGCATGTTAGCTGCAGAGCTGCGAATGGTACACAATTATGTAATACACAGAAACCTGGGTGAAACAAGGGTGAGGTGACACAGAAGCATAGAGAGCGAGGCGAAGGTGAGATAAGGAACATGCCACACTGCCATGAATCCTACCACCATCCTTCTAGACACACACACACAAAAACACAACCCCCCCCCCCCCCCCCCCCCCACTTCTCTGCAGCAAAATGGGAACACTGCAACACGTAAATGCACCCAGACAGGTAGGGAAGGCAGGCATGCAACTTAAATGTATGCCTAACAACCAAGCCAGGCGGTAAAGAAAGAAATCTTTACAAAGAAGAGAGTACCTTGTTCTGCCTTCAGGTGTGCGAGGCCTTGAGGAGAGAAATCAAACAGAAGAAGGCAGGAAGAGAATTTGAGAACAGCACACCAATACTTGATCTGTATTGTACATTATACATGATTTGAATGAGGGCAAATCATGGCCGTCATGCAAAAAAGCAAAGCTTCCCCAATGCATTTGAAAGCTTTCTGTCGAAACAGACAAGTAACTGCCAAAGAGAGGTGCACAAATAGGCTTGCAAATATTAAGTCTCTCTGTTCAGTTGTTCACTGAGCAACTGGAACTTGACTACTGTTATATATATATTTTTTTTAATCAACAATTAAAATAGAATGCTTAAAGATTTTTATTTTACAGAAGTACACCATTTAGATAAAAGGTCCTTCTTGTGACTCACCTGGTTGTCTCTGGACTGCTGAGGGGTCATGACAGGAAAGAGAGAGAAAGCAAAGACAAATCCCGCATTAACAACACGCTGAAGCTGCTTTTGCATGTGCTCTTAACATGCAAAACGTAACACACACGCCTAAGCATGATGTCTCCATGTAAGGAGCAAGAATCTGCTCCTTGACATGCCAGATCTAAAGAAGAACCCCAGTATTACCTGTGGAGAGAAACACATGGCATTTCATCTGTCCCGTGTATTCAGGGAATCAGATCAGTGTTACACCTTTGCAAGCAACTCTTTCACATTTAGAATATTGTCACAGTAATATATAATATTCTGCACCTTGTATCACACAGAGAGCCTCACACACGGCAGAAGAAACATGAATCCGTGGGGATTCACGGTGATGTGAGGATTGTGGATGCTAGGATGCTCTTTTTCAGACCAACTATCTTTCTCCTCCACCTCAACTTCTGCCACTTTAATCCACACCCGCCCATCTTTGGCTTTACCTCTGACCCAAATTCAACTACACCCCTTGTTGTTTCTCAGGGGAACGCTCACCGTGAATTTTCTGCAATCGCCAGCACAATGCGACAAAAACAGCCACACATTAGTCTGTGTGTCTCTCGGCAAACGTCCTCATCAGGATCTCACCCATGGATGATGTCGCGTGGGTATCAGACATGTCAGTCTGATTTAGGGCACATGCAAGATCACTGAAATGGATTCAGTCTCTACCATGTCTGTCTGCTTGGTGCTACTTGCAGCCTGAAAAGGCTATTGAGAGAGTTCTCAAAGCCCCTCAAAAGCACCAAGGACAGAAACACAAAAGCAACATGGAGCAAATGTGAACTGAGACAGACTGCGCCAGTTCTCAGAGAATATAATTGATATCCGATTCAGCGCTTTGCCTTGATCTCTGCTCACAGAGGCCTGGGCTGTTTCCCACCACTGGATATAACCAGGGAGATTTGTGCTGTATCTTTGTCTCTGAATAGAATTAAGTCATTTTACAAATCTCAGCAAAGGACGTAAAATTTGTTTGTGAGGAGTCGCAGTGAGTAAAATACAGCCGAAGGAGCCGGTGGAGCTTCTTTTTTTTTTACCCCAGTCTGTCTTTAGGGAGTCCAAAATGGCTGCTGCTTCTCCTCCCACACAAGAAGGATGACATTGGTGGAGGAAAGGGAAGGACGAAGTAGCCAATCGGGCGGGGGGGGGGGGGTGTTGGCCAGCTGATGGACAGCAGCACAGCACAGTGGGGGGGCTTAAGACCCATGAAAATATTAGCTTGAATGAACAAGGACGCGTTTTTTTTTTATCTCTGACTGTGGAAATGCTGATGCTCAATAAGTGTGCATATGCCCTGTGTGTGTGTCTGAGTGTTAAACGCTCAGTTTCCCATGTAGATAAAGCCTTTTCTCTTGATGTGACAGTACCCAGAACAAGCCAATGTGCGGTGACGGACACGTGGTCTGAGTGTAATCCTGTGCTCTAGTTTTTTTTCCAGCAGATTCACTATACTCAAAAACATAATTTTAAGCTCGGGCACTAGATATAAATGCCCTCTGCACTGGAATCAGGCAGGTCCCTGCAACATTTTTTTCCTCTGCTTTTTTCCCCCCCTGACCTACTTTTTATAGTAAGATTATTGTAACTGTCATTTTTTTTCATGTCTGTTTATTAATCCCCAAAGCTAAGCCTGAAGGCGCCATTTTAGCACTTGCTTAACAGTTTGCATGTCCTTGCCTTCAATTTCCAGCTTTCAATCAAACCAGTGCATTTTGTTTTTTCAAGGCAAAAGGGTGCCTTAAACCATTCATTCCAAATGCAGGATGTGGTTTGCAGCGGTGTGTGGGGGAAATCATTTTACATATTCATTAAACAGTCCATTGTAGCTCTTAATAACCTTGACCTTATGCATATCTCATTGCAGCTGCGTGGAAAACCCTGAGGTATTCAAGAGACTTCATCATGTCAAGCCCATTCATTTAATTAAGCCTAACGAGGGCCAATATCAAGATCATTACAATAAAATATATTGATTTTTGCATAGCCTGGAATGACCTTTATCTCAAGTCGGGAAAAGACATGGTAAAATATTTTAAATTTCACGACAAAGGCACCTGCCTGTCTGAGTCGACACGTGTGGAAAGCAAATGATGGTTGGTGTTTAACTTCAGCTTCCTGCCCTGACACAGTTAGCCCCACTGGTGCATCCTGATCCACAGAGAAGAGGCCGAACACGTGCCGCATCGGACCATCTGTTTGTGGCGCTAAGCTCCTAGCCATGCTGGATGGTTCGGAGAAGAGCTGCAGGAAATGCACACCAAACAGTGTGTGGCGATATGGGTGCATATTCACAAGTGTCACAGACAGGCTGCACCCTATACTTCTCTATTTTCACATTTGTCTTTGCACATGTTAATTCTGCCCACTCTTAGCAGTTTTCCTCTAAGCCAGTGGGCTAAGAGGCTACCATTAGGAATACAGCTGGCAAAATGCTTCCGAGGCCCAGTCGGCTCAGTCAGCCAGCCATCTGGCCGTTTTAACGAAGAGCTCCGGGGGGCTTGTTGCTCCATGTCTACGTGCCCATGTGTACATGTTAGCAGTTAAAGCCATGTGTCTGGGAGCTAGCACCATGCAGCTCCATATTTCAAAGTATAACTTTGACAGAAGGATTTCACTTCAGCCTCATCAACAGGGCGCCGAAAAAGACGGGTGTGATGAGCGAGTGTTCACGTCCAAAGCCATCCGAAAGGGGGCAAAGCCTGGCTTGCTTGAATGACCCCTGAAAAAGATGAGGTGCTCGAGGGTCACTTGAAGTGTGAAGACACTTGTAGATATATATATAAAAGATCTGTGGCCATTTGGCAGGAGACAGTTTAAACTGACAGCGGTGTTTGTGCAAGCATTTTCCAAGCAAATGAGCCATTTCTGTCCTCATTATCCTCCTAATTATGGCTCCCTGTCTCTGTGGCATAATGAACAATCAGTTAATGGGAAGGCGTAAAAAGGCAGCAGTCAGATCAGCTGGGGAGCTAACATGACTACCCTTTCAGCTCGGCTTTCTCATTGCTTCAAAACAGAAGTAGACAAAGAAAAGGTTGGCTGAGAGAGGCTGATGGAGAGGAAGGGAGCAGGAGTCAGGGCTTTATTCCCCCCCCCCCCTCGCCCACCCACAGCTAACCTCCTCATATAAATTTGGGTACAACTCGCCTGTGGTGAATTCAGTCATCACCCTTGCTGTGCCCCAGGGCTGAGATGTGACCGTCTGTGTCCCCGACCAAGCTGTCTGACAGAATCGTGGGCACACTTTTAAAATTGCGGTAGTCTTAACACGACTCCCTCTATCAGCTCTCGGACCAACAGGGCTCATCCTCCCCCTCCCCCATTGGCTCTTCCTCGGAGGTAACGTACAAATGGACTGAAGCGAAAAGTGGGCAAGTCCAGCCCGTCCGCTTGAATGCTCTGCAACCAGTACATCGCGTGATGTCCTGAGCGACGCCACGGGCTAACGCTGGAGGTTTAAACCCCGGGCGGCTTTGTTCGAGCAGCAAATGGTAGAGCATCATATGCTTTCAAATGCTTATTCTAAATCCAGGCTGCAGTGGCAACATATTACTACATCTTCACTGTACTAGACACAGTTTAAAATAGCACGTCCGTCACGTTCAGTGAGCATTCCCCTGATTTCTTTTACAAAATGGAGTCATCCCCAAAGCACATCGGTGTGATTTCGACTGGCGGGAAGTGGGTCAGCAGTGGAGGAGATTTGACATGGGTCTGTTCACACAAGATCATCAGGTACAGTCAGCACATTATCAGAAAAGAGATAGGAAAAAAGGAAATTCTCTGTATTGATGTTATTCTTGACACCAGCTGGGATGGCTCTTAAGGCTGTGGTAAGTTTAAAAAGACACATGTTTGCACTCAAACGGAAGCAGCAGCAGAACATAAAAGTGGTTCAAGGAAAAAATATATCTTTGTATTTCCTCGAGAAGTAAGGGAGGACCAGTGGAGAACTGTGTCCGGCTTGATATGATCATCTTAAAATAATAACTGAGTACGCCCACATCCTAAAAGGTGTGGCAATGAAATAGGGAGAAGAAGAATAGAGAGGACAATAATGTCAAAGTGCTGCATCTCATTACACTCCACCGAAAATAGAGATGCCCTTGGCACAGAAGCAGAGGAAAAACAGATAAGGCTGTTTTATTTAGTCCAAACAATGTACCTTCAGGTCCCTGCACCACCAAGCAAATGCTGAATCCAATCCAATGGAGAAAAGAGAACCGAGCATTGTCATTTTAGTCATGTCAGCTAATACCAAATCCAATGCTTCCTTATCAAAAGAAATAACTTTGAAGGAAGCGGAACCGCTGAGCACATCACGTCCAATTTAACTCCCGCGTGAAAAAGAAGCTGTAATATTAACAAACCACTAAAAATATATTGTGATTCTGTCAGTTTAAAGCCAAACAACATGAGCTGTTCCAACCGAGTCTATGCAAAACAATGAGAAACTGTAGACCTGCAGGCTGAAGGCAAACCTCCTGGTTGGTTCATTTTGAAGGAGTCCCTCTGAATTCTGGACAAAGATGTTAATCAGTATTCAGCACTTGGCACAAAAAGCTCTGAGCACTCTTACCTTCTGTACAGTATCGACCTACATATCCCGTTTTGGAGCAGTCACAGTAGGCTTCTCCGTCCGCCAGCGAGCAGATTCCGCCATTCTCACAAGGATTCTCTGTGCAAAGGCCCATCATCTCTAGGCGAACTTTCTGGCTATTGATGAGTGTAGGCTGCCTCTTTCTCCCGTAACTGAGGTCCGTGATAATCCCTTTGAATGGCGGCAGCTCGCGGACAGAGGGCAGAGTGAGGGCAGATGTGCGGATGTCCCCCGGGAGTCCCCCGAGGAAGAGGTCGCTGACTATCTTCATGAACTGTCGCTGGGGTCGCACCTCCTCCATATTGGTCTGGCCGTCCACGGCCAAGCCAGTCCGCAGATTGTGCCTGTTGACGGCGGCAAAGTGCCAGCGGCTGTCGTTGACCGTCTTGTCAGAGGTGATGGTGGTCTCGGCGCAGTCGATGCTGATGCGAAGCTGCAGCTTGCCCGATGACATGGTAAGAAGAAGAAAGTCGCAATAGCCGCCGTCGTCAAAGTAGAGGAGCAGGCCTTCTGATTTGGAAGTCTTGAACTGAAATGTCAGGTCGCTTCGGGAGCTGGCGTCCCAGCGCTGGTAACGAGCCCACTGACCTTCAGAGCCAGTAAACTCCATGCCTACGCTCAGGCCCAGAACGGTGCTGAGCAGCAGGAGGGCATGTCCAGGTAGGTTGTTGGGCTTCATTGTCGAGGGCAAAAAAAAAAAAAAAAAAAAGACGCACCAGTGGAGGGTTAGAGTGGGAGATATATCCTCAACGCGACGATGGCATCTGATTATGGCTGCGCTCCAGGATTTATCTGCTGAACGTTATAGTGCAGAGATAATTTTACAGGCGAGCAGAGAACGCAATATCCGTTAAATGTTTATTCTAAGGCAGCTCTAATGGCCTAAATGGATGGAATCAAATCTTCTCAGCCAACGGCAAAACAGAGATAAAGATGTAGCGAGAAATATCCAATTTCCACACCGCGTGGATGAGTGGAAGTGTTCAGATGAAGGTGACGCTCAGCGCTTTGTCAGTGATTCAGTGCTACTTTTTGGGATTTCTCTTTGAGGCGACTTCCTGGATTGAAGCACATGAACTTCATTGTTGGTTCACTCTTGCGGCCCATGGTTTGATCTTGAGCTTCAGAGACACTTTTGTCGGAGCTGCAGAAAATAAAAAAAGCAGATCACTTTAAACAAAAAATCCTCTTCAGAGGTTCCATCTGCAAATAGAATAAGTGATGGATGACACTGCTAATGAATGCAGAAATTTGTAAGAACATTGTCTCTGAATAAATGTATCAGTTTCGAATACATAAAACATGTTCCGTTTTTTAACTGACAATCTATGAGACATAAGCAATTATATTATGGGTTAGCTATTTGAAAGAGTTTTAAAGTGTTAGAATTAAAAAATAATAATAAATCAAGCATATTGCAGTTGCTTTTTGGATGCGGAATAAAGATCCACTGAGGTGAGCCAGAACATGTGTTAAGCCTCAAACGTTAGCCTGCTATCTGGAAGGGCCTGCAGGGATCCTTATAAATATGACTAATTATCCGAAGCCACTCTCAAACACATTTGCATTTCTTTGGGGGATTACAACCATAAACAGCTTTTCAGAAAGATGTTGGAATGGCGACACTTTATATCCGGATCTCACTTCATCTCACTTATTAACTGTGTTTTAAATTTCCTTCCAGTGAATAAATTGTCCGATTTGTTTCTATCCCAGAAGCCTGGATGATGCTGGTTCAGAATATTAGCATACTAGTCTCTGTGTGTTGCACCTGTACTCCGTCACTTCTGTTTAAATTTGCTCAGCAGAGGTAGAAGTGATTCACGTGGTGAAACCGTATATGTGTGTGTACTCTTCCAGCCATTTGCCCCTGCAGTTGTTTTGGCAGCGGGCTGCCCACCAGCCATTGTCCGATCATGACAGCAGCACAGAACCGTGCAACACAATAGGGCCTTTAACCACATGCCTTGAATAGTTAATCTCGTGGCAGCAGGCGAGATATTGAATTCTAGTAACCGATACCGATGCTAATGCACAGTGTGTACGCAGGTGTGTGTCTGCCTGCAGGAGTGTGTGTCTATCTGACAGCACTGGGTTGCCTGGATGGACCATTGTCTTTAAAAGGACTTGTAGGGACAGAAGAGAAGTTAAATGGTTGCGTGTGGTTGAAATCACCTTGAACACAACCATGTACAGTACATCCGACCTCGCCAGCATTAGCGATGCAACTCGAGTCCCTTTGATAAGACAGGCAGGACATGTCCATGAAACCTGAGGTCTCTTGTATAGCTGGCCCTGGCCTCTATTAAATTAAAACGACTTATTGTGTGTATGTGAGTGAAGTATCAGGTATCCCTGTCAGCCAGTGATGTGACAGGGAGCACTAACAAAGCCAGCAGCGGCTCTGTCAGTTTATCAAAGCTCTTATGGGAACCATTATGCCGTACGATACAGGAAGTCACGCGGCAGCGTAATTGTTTTTTTTTTGTTGTTGTCATTTGATGAAGCCAAGAAGAAAGCAATAGTAAAAGCAGGCACAAATGGTGCTTGCTTAATGTTTGGTCTGACGACAGAAGTGAAATGTGAAATATGGAACTATCCTGTGTTGTTGCTTGGTGTGTCAATCATTTCAAGGCAGGATCTGGGTCTCAATTTCATCGGACACTCTAAAAAAACAACAACAAAAACCCTGGTGACAGAAACGGCTTCCAGCCATCAATCAGAAAAGATTGGATCCCAGACTGATGTGGTCGTGTTTGTGGAGGTCATCTTCTAGCAAGTTTCAAAAACACCAAATTACTTTGTCCTCAAAAACGGTAGCGTTACATTGAATCAATAAGATCAATCGACTCAGTTCTTCATCAATCTTCTAATTGTGACTACCTTTAACATATTTCTAGGCCTTTAAAGATGTGTACATTCTCACATAGACTAAAGGGGAAACTGAACCAGGGTGTCATTCAGAAGGAAATAAATGTTTGTGTCGGCTATTTCAGAGTATATTCACGCCATTGGACCGTTTGCCTACATCTGCGAGTGACAACACTTCCTGAACACACGGCATCTTCTACAAGAAATGTTGGCTACAATGACATCACTCGCCTTTAGGTGCGTGCGACATTTGAAGGAGGCGAGCTTGACATTTGACACTTTTATCTCTATCAGACATCCAATTTCTCTAATAGTTCACTTAAAAACTCTCTGCACGCCAGCTAGCCTCTTGGCGGAGCTAAATCAGGCTAAAATATATATATATATAATTCACAAGGAATGTTTTACTCACACTTTTCTTCCATAACAGGCTTGTTATGAAAGATTCCCTGTAGCTAGCCCACGCCTGACAGGACCCTCGGTACAGGCCTCAGTCTGGAGGGCAATAAACCCATAATTAAGAAAGTATTTTTAGCATGTTAAAGGAGCACATGTGTGTTTTTACTAGCATAAGCAAACCTTTCTTTCTATGCTAATAAAATATTTTATTCCAGACACAGTAAAATAAGTATACAATATCTGATTAGCTTAGGTCACATTGGCTAACTATATATGGAATATACATGTATGCTAAAAGGATTGATGCTCCTGAATAAAAAGCTTGAATATAAATAACAGCTACAGCAGGACAGGAGACCTGCAAGTATCTCTAGGCATAAATGATGCATTCGGCTTCAGTGCTGTAGACTTATTGACATGTTTTGTAATACAGCCTGGCCTCTCCATCACACACCGGAGACCCCCCCCCCCAGTCCCCTCCTGTGATCCCTGTCCATCACCAGCTGCAGACAGGGGGGCCACAACGCTTTCTAAATAACCTCCTATATACGTGATCACTTCGGCCCTTTCATTCAGTGACAAAGTGCGTTTAGATCCGTAAAGCTATTAACCACAAAATTACAAAAGCAAATGGCTCCTCTATACATTTATAAAACTTATAGAATGGTCTACACAGACTTCATCACAGCACCAGAACACCAAAGATGAATGGACACGTTTGCAGACTGTCTTGTGCTTCTGTGCAGAAAAAAGCTGCTGTTACTGTCACTCAGCATCATTGATGCATTCAGGGGTGAATGCAAAGCGTAGCTCACGACATGCTGTTCTTTTTATGTTAAATATTATATATATATATGTATATATTAATCAAAAACCACGAAGAAGAAAATACCATGTAGCCAAAAAGTCATGGATGAAATGAAAGTGCAAATGATTTAAAATAATGTAGCCACAAATACGGGGATTAATTTATCTCTTGCAAAAATGAGCGCAATAACTGAAGGCATCGCAGATCAGTTGTTCATTTTGATTTAGATGCAGTCAGATGGTAACATATTTGTCATCGTAAAGAACCCCGATGTGTTTAATACCGGAGCAGAAATCCAACCCGCAGCTCTGCGTCGCTGAATAACCCAGCGGGCTTTCCCCCCGCTCCTCGCACGGTGGCAGCAGTCTGACTGTTGCTCAAGGACGGGAAGCTTTTAAATAAAAAAAAAAAACACGAAGCCGGATTTGATCAGATGGTCGTTGCTATATTTGTAGTGAATCGTAAGAAGTTCTGTGGGTTTAGTCGTGTCGTGTTTAAAGTGTGACGTGCTGCGCAGTTCGCGCTGAGACGCGACTCAATGAGCTGAAACTTTGCGTTTCACTCATCCGCCACAAATATACATGTCAAATATTCAACGCCAATAAGTCGACGCAGTCCTTTCAGGTGATGCTTTCCGTTAAAAGAAAAAAAAACTATATCGTGTGCTTAAACTGCGCGTCAGAGTAAACCATCCCCATTGCGCTGGAATTCCCCATCTCAGTCCAAACTCAAAAATCCCACATTCCCAGAAAAGGGACTTTAAAGAAAAATAACTTCAGGCTAAATACCTTCCCGTAACATTTAAAGAGCGAGCAAGTATTAATATATATATATATATATATATATATACGCGTAGCCCAGTTTTAATTTGCGCTCACCTTTTCGAAGAAGCGAAACTGGACGGGTCGAGCCTCTGCGTAAAAAAAAGGCAAATAATAATAATCCAGACCTAAATCCCATGCAGAAGTAGATGGGATTTTTAGTGAGAGATGCTGATGATGCTGAAGCTCCGTGGGGGGGGGGAAAGGCAGCTCTCCTTCTTCCTTCGGCTCAGGGAGCGCGCATCTCTCTGCTCAGCTCACAGCGCAAATGATGATCGGCCCCTGAAATTCTCCCACACAGACGCTCTGACCCGCCTTCTGCACAGCGAGCTCCATGCACGGTATAGGGGGGGGGGGGGGGGGGGGCATTCAAATTGGAGAGGAAAAATAGCCCCTCAGGACAAATGACCAAATAATGAAAACTCCATGTTCCTTGTTATTATATGGCCTTTTATGTGTAGTTTCCAGTAACATAATGCTATTTTGTGGGCTGAAATTGCTAAAAAGGACAGGACGTAGAAACCTCATTCACATTATGTTCCCTCTGTGTGACACCCAAGTTCTTTTCGCCTGACTTTGAACATCCATTAGTATCCTTGATGACTTATGGTTGAGTGTGGTCTGCTGCTTTTTTTTTAAATACATACAGGATGGGTCAGACATTGTGGTTTGCTTGTTCTCCCTTTGAGTTAAATAGTGGTTGCCGTGGTGCTCACCTTCCAGTAGTTTGATATTCACTATAAATTGCTACACTATAGATGACAGCGTGAAAAGGTGACTTGTTTGATTGTGAATTAATGGTGCCGCTATTGGGCTTTGGACAGCACCCCAGCATTATGTGTCTATGTGCATTCAGTCCTGCAGCGCCATCGAGGTTTCAGCACCTTGGACAGCGGCCAGTGTCCTCGCATTTTGCCCCCAGCGGCCCTAAATGCAGGGGCGTATCTAGAGCACTGGGGCCCGGCAGGAGCGGAAAACTCACATCGATAGGTTGTAATGATTGTAATAATCTTATGCTGATCTAGAAAAGTGATTATGACATGAATATGTATACATTCATGGGTTGCCTTGTCTGGTCAGCTGGAAAACAGAGGAAGATATCGTATTCTTAAAAAACAATGGCACCCAATTTAAAGACCTCTGCATTATTTCATGTTAATGTTTTGCGATAGAGCATGAAAGGTTACACTCTTACCGTCAGACATTCTTCACCATGTATCATGACTTTTATTCTGTCTTTGCCAGAGGCAACCTTCTTCTGACGATGATGATTATGCTGATTCCCGTTGTTACGTAATGCTAATTTAAAAAGAGAATTTACAAAGTGATACAAGGAGGAAGGACAAAACAAGAACACAAAAATAATGCATCGCGAGAGAATTAAAAGAACAAGAAAAATATCAAAAGAGTGCACAGATTTGTAATATCCAAAAATGGATTACACAGCATTGAAACAGAACAGAGCTGAAAACTGCCTGTTAGGAAGAGCAGCATCAAAGCAAAGTTGGATCTTGAAGAACTTCAAGTTTTACTGTAAACTCTAGACCGCAGGTGAGTCAGTGAGGTCCATCCTGTGTGTGTTTGTGTGTGTGTGTGGGGGGGGGGGGGGGGGGGGTCTGATCTTTGACTTTTGAGGACCCAGCAGGTTGTGCTCACAAACAATAGCTAGATGCTGGAGATCCACTGACTTTCTCTCTTTGGCACCAGTTCAAAGCTGAGAAATAGGCTTTAGAGTGACTTCTGACTGTGGCGGGGTGAGGAAGAGATTAGAAGAAAGTCATTAATGATTTTCTCTTCTGCTGCGGAAAGTCAAACTTGGACAGCAATTGAAGAGCTGAATCATTCTGGAGGAAGATTGAATGTTAAATGACTGGAGATGGACAAAGTAAGTATGAATGTAATGCAGAACAATTTGCACCCAATTAGTATTTTGGTTGATATGACGAGAATATTTCCTCCCATCCTGAAGGATGTCAAAGGACAGTTATCCATTCTTTAAATCTATTTAAACTAAATCTTTGAAATAACACAACCATAGTCCACCCAAAGTAAATCATCTAAAGTAACTAAATGTATTCATATATTTTGGTGGCATTTCCAAAAGATGAATCATGCGAGCAAAAAGAAAATGTGTCAAAATCCTGACCATGAGAGGATCCTGTAGTTGAAGCCTGTCGATGTAATCTGTCAAAGTAACAAAAAACAATCAAACAGAAAACAATGGATCAGATCCAAGAGAACCGAAAACTAAAGATACTGCCCAATTGCTGGAGGAGGCAAATTAAAACAGTGTGATGAACAGTGTTAAATGAGGCACTGAGGTCTAATAAGAATCCAAAGAAACAAGTTCCTGCATCTGCTGTAAAATTGAGTCCATTTGTTTCTGAGAATAGGGCTGCAGGGCTAAACACACGGGTTTCACTGAAGCTCTGACCCTGATTGATGAATGTTTTGCTTCTATTTGCCGTTAAATTCCTGATAGGATTTAAAAAAAAGACATATCTTATGATTAAGAATCATGGAATTCTAGATGAATTGCTGAATGAATCCGTAAATATTTTACTTCTTGTTGTGATCATTTTTCATCTTTACGGAATCGTTTTTTACCCTTCCATTAACGCAGTCGTCTCTCTCTGTTCACCTATTTCTTCCCCGTGTTAAAGACACACTCAGCAATGTGGAACAATTGGCTTTTATTATACTCAAATTGACATCATACTTGACTTTGTAATGCTGCCTATTTCAGTCTGCTGGTGCCTCTGTGGGCTCAATATTAGCACTAATCCAGTGACATATTTGTCAGGCAGATCAGGCAGCATCTCTCTAAATAGCAAAGACAGACAGTCGAGGTACGGAGTGGGTTAGAGTAAGTCCATGGAAGCCAAAAGTGAGAAAGGGTTAGATGGTGAAATTAGTTACCCCGCTACACATAGCTCATTTGCATGCTTGACAAATAAAATGATTTCTCTGTCAGATGAATTAAAATCAAATATATAACGTCTGGTGCGCCCATCCTCCCTCTAACGCAAGCTTTTATACTCTCCTCTCCTCTGTACTGAAATGCATAATAAATGAATTGTAACCCTTTTATGAAATCTTCAAACTGAATTCAACACACGCCTCTGGTTTGATTGCAGCCGAGCTGCTGCTTCTGTAATCATGAAATGAATTTCAAGCCGTCACAACAAGTGTTGTAATATTAACCATGTATTAGATGTGAAACGCTGCAAAATAAATAAATAAATGAAATAAAATATGAATCACGGATGAAGCACATTTCTCCTGAATCTTGATGAGTGTGTGAGGCTTTGCTTAGTCATCATAGTAAGAAACTGGGTGTAGCGCTTGTGTCGTATATTGCTATGATGACTGAACAGGGTCCAAAACCAAGGACACGACATGTTGACCGATCTGTCCGGTGAGACGTTTCTCACTGGCGACATGTCTCCTCACGTGTCTTTCATTTGATCTCTCTGAGGTTGCTTTAGTGTAGCTGAGAAAACCGCAGCAACTAGATGATGAGTATTGATAAGAGCTTTTACCAGCTAAATAACTCATGTTACGGTAGAGAAATTAACAAAATTCCAAATGAAATATCCACATGAATTATATATTATTAACAGCATGTTCACAACTTCTTTATGTTGCTAATGAACTTAGGCAGTAATAGCTGGTTGGTTAAAAATATAAAGACAAACAAGCTACACTGGCACTGTGGGTATTTTGCCCAGGAGACTGAGCTGCAGCCTCAGTGTCAAAGCATGATTTTTTTATTTATATATATTTGTAAATCAACATCATGGTCACATTTAAAATAAATTTGACTGAAATATTTTTCTGACACAATTTAAAGAACATCTGAAAATCCCAAGCAGCTTTTGCAGTTTGCTATGTTCTCCCAGACTTATTTTGTCGACACTGAACCCTGCTCCGGGACACACAAAACACACGCGACACTGAACCCTCTTTCGGGACACACGCAATCACTTATTTTCAAAGAAAAGATGAACTAATAACGTCATGGATTTTCACCATCTACCACTCTTGAGATCGCCGCCCTCCACGGCTCCACGTCCTGCCCTGATAGTGGGAGGTTTGGAGTGAGTGAACTTCAGCAGACTCCTCTCTGCATGATACTAACTGCAGTCCTGCACTAAGGTGTGTGTAAAGCTTGCACTTACTCACATATAGAGCAGATGAGCTATCAGCCTATTAGCCTTCGGTTTGAACAAGGCTTAAACTAAAACCCACAGATAAATGACTCTTCACCACTATTGTCCATATGTGCGCACTTAGTATGCATGCACTATTCATTATCCTCTGATTGTCTCCGTTCCACACATTCAATGGTCTTGGCTCTGCATTGAAATTCATGTTTCTGGGGGAACGCGTGCATATTCCACAGTATGTGTGCATCTTTTTTTTTTTTAAAGAAAGCTGGTGCTTTCAAAGACTTGAAAATAAAGCAGAAGATTGGCATTATGGATGGCTGAAAGACATAAAGTAAAAAAGCAGTAATTGTTCTTTTACCGCTTTACAGGCTTCTTGAGTTTGTTTTTTATCAAGTCTTTGAACCTGCTCTCACGGGGAAGTTCAGCAAGTCGCAGATTGTGCTAAAGATTTTTCTATGTCTCTGGTACAAAAGAAATAGAAGGCTGCTTCTGTCTAAAGTAAAACCTTGTTACCAACCATGAAGTTAAATGAGAGATAAAACTGAGAAAGCTGCTTCACACCTAAAGGATCCACTGTGGAGACATGGTGAATTTTATCCAGTTTGGTTTTGTGAATACAATTGCATCCATTATTTAGTCCACATGTAGTGAGGAGTGTTCTACAAACTGAATGGGAGTTGCTCATGCATCAAATTCTGTATTGATGCATACACATACAAAGGACAAAAAAAACTAATGTTTTAAATGCTAAGCACTCATTTGCTAATTTGTGACTTTACAGTATATTAAAATGACTATTTTATAATTAGATATGAAGTCACATCCAGGAGACAATTTCCAGTAGCTTAATTTAGCATGAGGACTGAAAGGTTTGTCTACCTTTTACTAAACATATCAAAGTCAAACTTCCAGCAATAAAGATACTTTGCAAACAAATTATAGCATTGCACATCATTTGAACAAAAAGTTCAAGTTTGGTTTTGTGCTTGTGACTGTCTTTTTTTTTTAACTTTCAGCGAGACCCAAGCCAGCTGCTTTACCCTGCTTCTGTCTTTATGCTAAGCTACCCTAACCATCACACCCTTAACTAGGTGTCGCTTTCTTACATCTCCAATGTTGTGCGTGCAATCATTATCAGATCCCACGACTGTCAGCCCAAACAATGCACTTGTACAATTCTTCCTCTAGAGGGGCACAACCTGCTGCGGTGCAATCAATAATCTGTCAGGATTTAACAATGCATCATGGATGGTTTAGCACCTCCACACTCAAGGTCACATGTGTGCACCCACATACATATACACGACGACACTGACGGATCACAATTGCACCCATTTCAGCCCAAAATTTGAGCTTCCTAGGTGACTGGCTGGCCGGTCACTTCAGGGACCCTAAATGGGCCAAAGTGATTACACTATCAAGGGCATCTATTAGGATCCGATTTGGCCAGGTTGGGTCCTCAAACAGGCCCAGCTAACCTCCTTAATGGGCATTCATTTATCTCCTGTTGTTTGGGAGTAGCTGAGTGTGAGGTGCGCAGCTTTGGTGCTAAGTAGAATGGATGTGATATTAAGATCAATAAGCTCGGCTTATGGGGAAAATGCGATGGTATACAGACGATAAGAGGGTAATATTTCATTGTAAATGTGATATAACCGTCTATGCCAAGGGTGGGAGGCTGCACATACACACCTTAATGCTCGCTGTAAGACGAGGTAGGGTATATGGAGCACCAGTATATAGCAACAGCAGCTCTTCCATTGCCCCGTCTCACACTGGTGAGAATCGGTTTGAATAATGAGAAGAAGCACCTGTCAGACTTGGTTTCCTTGACACACAGACTGTAGTCCTAACACCTCCAACCATCTGAAAGGAGACAGAGAGAGAGAGAGACAAAGAGCACACAAGCTGCACTGCAGGGCACTTACTTGTTTTTTATTGGGTAAGGGAATACCTCAGAGCTTCAATTGACAATGGCTAAAAAGGTGTAGGCACAGTAATCCTGCATCAAGAGATCCAACCTCACTCTGGCAAGGTCACAGACTCAAAATATGTCATTTTAAAATCATGAAACATATTATGTTTCGATGCCGAGTGCTTTTATTGAAAACCATTTCATTTTGAAGTGAGCACATTTCCAGGATTGGGGAGGTGTTTTTTTCGAGAACCTTTTGCTGAACCCAGTGAACATCAAGCTGTGGATTGTTATCTCAGTCTGCCCACCAAGGTCTATGGGTGTCTTTTGCTTAGTGCGTTCTTTACATCCGACAAGCACTCTGCATTTCAGTTAACCAGCTGTAAAGCACATACATCCCCCCAAAGTAGAGCACTATAAAGTTGAAGAGACTTGCGACTCACAAAACTGTGGATTTAACTCCCATTTGTACACTGAAATGAAATTATTGCATTTAGACTTTGAGACTAAAATCAGACCTGCAATACAGAGAATACAGCTGATATTTATTTCATCATCTCCAAGATAGATATCAGTGGCATTGTTGGAAGATGGATGTGAGTATCCTGGTGATTCAGGCTGCAAAGATTGGATCTTTTGCATTGGTATCAGCTGGCGTCAATACATTCCACGAAACGTCTCAGACTTTCTTCTGACAGAAATATAGCTTGCATTAAAATGGGTGGTTTAATTATTTAGTCACTTCTAAGGTCGCAATAAATAAATGCATGATGGTCAGTCCACCTTAAAAATAGAGAATGCTAACATTTCAAATTTTTACACAGTAAAAAGAACATTTTAAAAACGACAGCAGAGGTTAACTTTTCCTTTCAAATTGAGTGTAACCAAATTAACCAGCTTGATATCAAGGTGATTTATTGCTCCTAAGAGCAGCGTCTAATGCTAGACTGAGAGAAGGTCTTGGCGAGACACCCCAGCCACCTTGGCACCCGCACGCCTCTACACCTGCCGGCTGTGTGATACATAAGTGTTACAGACTCTGGCCATATGGTTGCGCAAGGACAGATCAGATATATGGACAAAGTCGTACTACCCAGAAGTATACAGTTCAGCATGCCGTCACAATAAACAAATAATTAATGTGAGCACAGATGCACTGCAGAGCCACAGTTTTAAACACGTATATAGAAATGGACGCTTCTCACATTTCTTAAGCGTGTCGTGTTCTTTTGAAGGATTTTGCACGAGATTACCAGAAAAAACAAATGAAACAACCACAAAAAGAATAAATGAATGAAAGATGTTTCATCTCAGTTATGCAAACTTTTTGCGTGGGGGTAAAAGGAGGCAAAGGCAGATACAAAAAAAAAAAAAAAAAAAAATACAATGAAGCCCTCTGCTCCTCACAAACTACTTCAGAGCCAGTGAGTGAAACAAAAGCAGCTGCAGAGGGACCCAAAAAAAGTGATGAAAGCTTGGAGATTTCTGAAAGACATGACGTATTTCTTTCATTTGCAGAGAGAATGACTGCTTAACAATGCCGTGTAGAATATAATGCTGAAGCAAGTCTTTTTTTTTGTCTTATGTTCTTGCCGTAATTGTACTAAAATCATATGGCACATAAATCATACGGACGTTCCTTTATTTCCCCCATGCACGCACTACTGCCATATGCTTTCAAGAGGGAAACCATTTGTTTTTCAGGAGTCCTTGGAAAAGGCGCTTTGATGTCACCAAGAGAAGGGGGGAAAAAGGGCGACAGGCACATTTCATTGAAGTCGCTCCCCTTTATGTGTATCATAAAGAGAGGCCATTTTTGCCCCACTGTTAGAAACCCTAGTTATTTGGCAGTGTAGTGAGATATGGAGAGAGAAATCCCACAGCTCCCAGTCTAGAACTGAGGTTTTCTCCCAACCAAACCAACACCATCCTGTCCCAATACTCGCCGAGATTGGTTGTTTCATATTTCACATTTTCGTGGCAATCGCTCATGTCTCAGTCATAACGGAAGGTATAGCAAGTTACTTCGACCCAGGGAAAAGGAGCTCCTATTATTCCCTCATTCTGTTGACGGATGATTCCTGGATGCGATAGCAAGAGATGGAGAGAAATTCACAGAGAGAGAAAGAGGTAGAATACAGGGGAGAAGGGTGATGTTTAGGCAGATAATGTTTGCATTTCAGATTTGAAATGAAGCTGCTGCGTGAAGGAGGAGACCGATCAATCACGTCGTGGAGTACAGGGTTAGTATTCTGGCCTGAGCAGGTGATTTGTCTACGAGATGAAATGGAATTGGGCGTTCATATAGGATTGCTTATGGATATGAAGCCACGGAGTGACTTTGAAAATGGGACGTTCAGAATGGGGCGCTTCAGTAAGCCATAGAGACCACAGTGTTTTAGTCTGGGAGGCAGCCATTATTCATAAGCAGCATCTAAATTCCCCAATGAGGGCCTGGGTTCACATCCTTCGATATTTTATGTGCTGTGATTCGTCTTGTTCCGCAACACTGGCTCACTTATCAGCATTTCAGCGGCGAGGACGCAAAGAAAGAAAGACAACTTTTATCCCATAGCCTGTGAAAAGGAAGGTGGAATATTTTAGGCTGTATTAATACATTACTCAGATGTTCTATCTGTGTCAGAAGACTTATTTGTGGCTCTAGGCCTTCCCTTTTTTCCATATCAAGTACGCTGACAATACCATGTGTGTTCAGAAATGCATTTAACGCTGCGACAAGGTGATATTTCCCAGTTGGTAAGTGCTGGAGTGTTGCTTGGACACAGCGGCAGCTGTAAACCTAAAAAAGACTAAAAAGCCCACTCGATTTGGCTACATCCGATTGTGAACTTTTAAATATATGCGCAGAACATGTGACTCAAAATGTTTCAGGGCCCATATAGAGAGCAGGACTGACAATAGAGATTATCTCAGTATGCATGTTACATAAATTCATTAAGATAAGTCTGAGTGAACAGACTATAGTAAAATATATGTGTCGAGTAGACCAACAGTAGAGAAAAGTGATGAAGTTGGAAAACTGACAAAAAATATAACTAATATGCAGTCAAAGTGTATTTGGATTGGAGTGGAAACACTCGTCATCAAGTGCTTGACATGAAAGGGAATAAACAAGAACTATTGCTTTAAAAGCAACAAAAACAAATTGAGAATCAGGAGAGATCATGAACAGGAAACCAAGTCTGATACCGCTGGACAACAATTCCACTGAGACACATTGATAAATCAGAGCGAGAGAATGGTCGGCTTGCTCTAAAAACGTCTTTATCGCAGATAGTCGAGCGAGGAAGAGCAAGAACAAAAGGAAAAACCAGAGGAAATCTGGTGGGCAGACAAAGAATGAGAAGGTCTGGAAAGTTCCTCTATGAAAGGCCCCGGGCGGGACTCGAGACATGAGAGGACCTGCAAGAGACATGGCGCAGGTGTGAGCTTGATTAGTACAGAGTATTAGCTTGGAAATGTCATGTCTATTCGGTATAGATATAGTGGATACACTTTGCAGTACCACGTAGTGATTTCCCACGACATGCCATGTGAGACTCCGGTTCGGTCTGAGCTGTGGGACCCACGTGCCATAAAATGTGCAAATAACAGCAGAGCTTGAATACATTAATAAATGTCAGAAGCAAAAAAAAGGATGTTTTAGTTTGGAACGAAAAGCCATTTAGTGCAGCCAGTTTGCTGTTGAATCACACCTACTGAGCCCTAAATAAGCCATGCCCTATGAATCAGTAGCGCCCTTATGATTCATTGGAGATGATTTGGATCTAAAATGTCCCTTTCCTGCCACTTACACTATCTGATTGGCTTCGGGATGTCGCTTCCTCCCATCTCCTTCCATTTGTCTAATGAAGAGACTATTGATTAGTCATGCAGACAGATGCACGGACAGATGGACACAGAAACAGTGACAGTGACAGAGAGAGAATGCAAACAGGGAAGTGATGCCGAGTGAGGGGACAGGCTGGTGGACAGCCGCGAGTCAATGTTTATGTATGAGGGAAGACTCAGTCCATATTTCATGAGGGCTTATCGGTAGCGACTGAGATACGTACTTGCTCAGTGTACAAATAGCATTTCTCATTCATTCAGAACCACAAACTATTAACAATTTCATTACCACATTTGTAAAAGAACCAAAGCAATAAATCATCTATATGAAGGTTTGAAACAAGGTAAACACCATATTGCACGTGTGCATTAAAGTAAAATATATGGAATAAGATTATTTGTTTTCCTACCTCACCTTTAAGATGAATAAATGTACTCAAGGAATTTCCTTGCATCTCAAAGAATCATTCAAACATCCTGTCACAGTGAATAAAGACATACAAATTTAGCCTCTTCCTGATTGTGTTTCTAATTTAAAATACAAATTAGAAAGTTGAAACAGAATTAATTTAATTCTCATTACATTCACCCACTGTTCTTTGTGTTGCCCTCTGGGTTACTTCTATCAGATCAGTACCCACCTCACCTTCCTCTGTAGTCAAACCCCTTTAAGACAAGGCTGTAAGGAAGCTGATCTCCTTTGATTCTAAGAGACAGACAGGGAGAGAGAGACGGATGCAGGAAGTAAAGGATTCACTCAGAAATAGCCCCGGTCCTTTTGCCTTGCTGTCCTGGCGCTTACTTCCCTTAAAATTTCTGTATTCTTCCCATGGAAGAAGGACGAAATGGGTGGATTGGGGGTGGAGGACGAGAGGAGAACATGTTCTGCATTCAGGCAATTCAGAAAGTGGGGGAAAGAAAGGGGTGGAAAAGTCAGGGATTAAATACAAAAAGCGATTTTAATGGTGTAAGTATAGTAGCTGAGCCTTTGGTTGCTCTATGGCAATATTTAAAAATATTTTAAATATCTAGTGGGAAAGTGGTTCCAATCACAAAGCTGCTATTAATCACTATGAGAAGTCAGTGAGCACTAGTGCTATATATATAATGCACTTAAGCGTGTTCCGTTTGTGGCTGCACACACGGAGAGAAAGGGAAGCGACGGCACGAGATTTCTGCATCTTAGCCGCAGCTTCTAATTGATTCAGTTGCCTAATCCCTCTTGGACTTGAGCTAAGGGGGGATTGTAGTGTGATTGAAGCATTTGAATTCCCTCTGCGAGAACCGAACGAAAGCATTGAGGTCAATTAAATTGAATGTGGATCAGTCACTGCTCATGTGTACCCTGAAGATTTGGCTCCAGGCGCCTCGGTCTGTCAGGATAGGTTTTCACAGGGCCATCAATGTCAATCCTTTTGTCTGTTCACACTTTGCTGCTTCACTTGGGTTTTTTTGCTGCATATATTGACCAGTTGTGGCTCAACATACCCATAAAAATGCGTTCCTCTTTGCTATACATTGCCCCCCCCCCCCCTTTAAATGAGTGGAGCAGCAGAGAACATTCATGGCAGAAGTGACTATGGGTCTCTTGACATTATGAGGTTAAGCACAAAAGAAACTCATATTACGGCTTAGCTCTGGACTAATATTGGAATGCGACCATGAAAGACATTTCTAATCTACTCAGCCAAAATCACATTAACTCTCCTCGTGTATTTTCTCCACGCGAATATTCCCAGAGCCGGCCGGGTCTGGGAATATTTTTAACAGGAAACCTTTTTTTTCCTTTTTACTGAAGCTGGTGAGGAAGCGGTGGGAAATTATACAAGAAATTCTTCTGTTGCAACTATTCTATACTACATTTTGGAAGGAGGTGATGATCGTTGTACGTTTGAGCATCCGTACATGGCTGGACAAAGCCCTGTGGATCATCTATCAGAGGAAATCTCTGCATCATGTCAGGGCAAGGGATACAAGAAATGGCGTCCTGCTGAAATGTGCAACCGAGCAGGGGGCCACACCAAGACAAATGGTTGGCAGGATCTCTCTCTCAGAC
Organism: Brachionichthys hirsutus; assembly: GCF_040956055.1. NCBI lineage: Eukaryota > Metazoa > Chordata > Actinopteri > Lophiiformes > Brachionichthyidae > Brachionichthys > Brachionichthys hirsutus. The sequence goes on along the minus strand of NC_090916.1, from coordinate 5,313,522 downwards.
TTGCTGATCATCACACGTAGCATGCAGAATCTCTCTTAGCTTCCCGGTGGGGATTGTGAGAGCACATTCTACAACAGCAAGGGAAGGAGAGAGGAGCTGGAGTGATGAGAAAGCCATTAGGAGCTACTTTATTGAGGAGGAGGAGAGGGCAGCACTGCAGTCCCACTCCTGCGTTGGTGTTATGACTAATAGAAGTGTTTGTGTGTGGATTCAGGAGCAGATTTGGCAGGGGTGTTTTAAAAAATAGTCATCACAATCAGAAGTAGGGAAGTCACTGGCAGGATAGGGAATAGAGGACTGATCCTGGACTACAAGGGAACACACCTTAGGGAGAAGGAGTGACAGACAATGGAGGGATACATGAATTGAGAACCAGGGTTTAAATAATGCAGGATGATGACTTGATGAGTAATAGGCGAGAAGGCTGATGCACTCAGAGGCAGAGGTGAGAAGAGCAGAATGAAGAGTAAGAGGATCACAACTTACACAGAGATAGAGAAGTAACTTCAAGTGCTCTCGATAAATAATCTCTGTGATTAACACTGTCACAGTAGGACAATTAATTAGGTACATTTTGCAGCTGGTGGAAAAAAGAAAATCATCTCCTTCTAAAAGTTGATTCCAGCCTCAGTGTTCCAGATTAGTGTGACGACAGTTTCCTGCAACTTCTTTTGTGTCAGTTTGTCTTGTCTCCAGATCAAAACAGGAAACAAGTGGTGAGTCTACAATGTAAAATATTGCATCTATGGGCATCTATGAGTAAAGTCATTTTATATTCTTCTGGGAAGGACATGAAATTAAAAACGACAAATGCACTGGGCTGCACAGGAGAAATTGGATTTTCAAGATACCGGCGGAGAAAATTGAGTTGTGAGGGATTTGCGCTTACAGTTTCTGCTTCACTGCAGATTCTCAGCAACATAACGCTGGTCACTTCGGCATGCATAAAGAGGGACAAATTGAAATGCAGACTCCATAAACAACAAGAAGACGGGGTTTTCTGGCTGCTTCCAATTTCCGCAGTTCATTTACAAAACGCTGCCCGATAAGTGGAAATTTTAAATAGTCATTTTGCAAAGTTACAAAGTGCAGCTCGAGTTGAATTCGTCCTGGCTCTATACAAGCCAACTGTCAGGCAGAGAAACAACACATGGTGCAGCTCCAAATGTTAAACAGTGGTTTTATAGGTAGCAATATAAGATGTAGATATTATGGCTGTGATAACAGCAGTTGGAATACAGCAGCAGTGAGCCTCCAGATTAGTCTGTGTGAGCTATTCCACAACACAAAAAAACCAGATAAGGCTATAATCTCAGTAAAGGTAGAAATGCCCTGTGGAAATAGATGAAGGTCAGAAAGCTACAATTTTCCTAATGTGAGCCAAAACAACAGAATGCATGAGAGGCAGGAAATGTGGTTCTCTGACAATGTTATTTATCATTTCTTTTTTTTCTACAGTATCTCCAATTTTTCCCAGAGGGCCTGAATTGCACCATTTGGGTTTTTTCCATGATTTAAAATGTTTAGCTTCATCACACATGCTTATTTTTCACTGCATGAGAAAAGACAAATGCAATTACCTGGAACAATGGGACGGATTCCGCCAAATATGGTTTTTGTTTTTGACTTGTCAGACAGGTGTGTAAGCAATTGCACCAATGCGCCCACAACGCTGTGCGCCCAACAGCTTTTGTTTGAGTTATCTAAAAACAGTCAGCAATGATTACAGTAAATGTGTCGTACAGCAGGGCTGGTTGTAACAATGTTGTCATCAGCACCCTCAGGAAAAGGTGTACAGGGACCTGCCCCACAAGTAAGGTCCAATACCGGAAAAAAAACTGAGGCCATTTAAAAATTACAAGCATAAAAAAAGTATATTCAAGCAATAAAATGGTATTAAAAGACAGTGGTAGGTAGCGTTTAGGCAGAAGCTGCTTCACAGCAACTCACATCCGTCAACCGACATTGTGGTGAGTCAAAAGGGAAAGTTATTTGAATGCAGAACTGAAGGATCCAATTATGTTTCAGCCTCGACTACCTCAATACTTCAGTCATTCAGAGAGCAGACAGAAAGGGAGAGACACTGGGAGGACAAAGAAAGACAGAATGATGGAGTTACAAGGACAGTGTGAAAGAAAAATGGAAAGAAAGGAATGTTTTCACGGCAGCCAGAGAACATTGCACATATTATCTTTGACCGGGAATTAAAGCTAGCTGCTATTTATTTTTGATTGACTGCAGTTTATCATATTTTCGTTGTTAGCTCATGCCCACCACCTTAATTATAGCTGTATTCATTCAACAGACTCCACTTCAGTCACAAGATTTACTTTTCACAGACAGATTTGATCAAGGATAGCTCTAAGCTTTAACTGGGTAAACATTCAAAGCCAGGAGTACACACAAATCGCCTTTGTGAATCCTCTCATTAACCTACTCTAGTGGGCAGGGGTCAATCTCATTTTGCCACTCAAAGGACACAATAAGTAGATACACAGTGAATTAAGATATTGAGGAACAAATTTTGAAACCCCCCCCATTGATTGCAATGCTACCGAAAATTTCAAAGTAATCCAGAATCCAGGATCTCTTCTGGATCATCACAAAAATGTAATTATCAGTTTCTGGTAACATTCCCAACAAGTTCTGTTCAGTACATTTGGAGTTATCCTGCTAACAGACGGACAGACAGACACAACCGATTAAATCACCTAATCTCGTTGTATATCCACTATGCAATGACAATAAAGGCTTTCTATTTTCTATAACCTCCACCTCGCCTCGGCGGCGGTAATAATACACAGTCTAGTAAAAACGAATGAGGGTGGGGGGGGGGGGGGGCGACGACAGGTGTGTCTTGCAATGCTCTGCCAGTCCATCGTTAGCTGCCCTCACACTGCAATCAGGAAACAGAAACGGCAGTGAGAGAGGAGAGGCTGAGGAACGCTCCTAACCATGACAGTGGACAATCAGGCACCTTCAAAAACAGAGCAAATAGTTATCCTTCATCATCTATCTATGAACTTGAAATACACTCCGAAAAATACTCCAACAATCTGACTTACGACAACTGCATGTCTTTATTTTGGCCTTAACTTTGTTTCTTAAAAGCTTAGTTTCGGGTATCCTAATGTCCACTGGGCTCCCTCACTTGTGCCACAAGCTGGATGAGAATCGGATGCAACATTACTGCAGATAAGGCACAAAGGAGACATGAGTAATCAGACTGGAGAAATGTCACTTTGGCTCCTGACGCCTTCTGCATTGATCGGATGGTGACATAATTAAAAGTGACAGCTGTGCAATCAATAGCACTCCCCCCAGCTCACCCTTGGGCAGGACTGCAGACCATCCTCTCAGCATCGTCTCTGTCTCTGTATGCACTTATTGGTTGAGGACCGTGGAGTGATGATTCAGAGAATGACCAAATGTGTTGCGAAGACAGTAGCTGGTTTCTCATCTCACTCTCAATTATTGGCTCTTACCTCAAAACGGTGGGAGAGAAGACTCGGCAAATTTTGGAACTGGAAGCCTCCCACATCCTCTCATCTCCTCATGCGCTTGTATAGTATATCATCAGGGCTCATAGCAACACCTTGGCCCATTCCCCTCAGTGAGGAGAAGAAGCAGAGGTTGCCAGGTAGAAGGCACAACAACAGACATGGTCTTATCACGTTTGTACGCCACAAGTTCTACAAGTTCTTGCTTTGCTTTTGCTGTCTGAGAAATTCACAATGTTTTTTTTTATGAAAGATGTAGTTACATAAAAATAAACATCAGCGAAAGACAATCACAGAATTCATCTATTTTTTTTATTAATCCATATTTATTGCTGTTCAGTGTTCTTTAAGTCACCGTGGCAACACACAGGGCAAACAGAGTGAGGATCAGCACTGTGCCCAGTGCTTTCACAAGCTTATTGCATTACCACCATCCCAGCTCACAAAGCAGGACAGAAAATACATTTAGGGATCATCTGTCTACAAGTCCACAATGCATTAAAAACCCCAGCATTGAGGAGAGGGCCGGGTGTTTGCGGTGTAGGGACTGTAACAGTTGGACTATAACTTTACAATATCTCCATGAGATAATGCATTTAAAGAGGATGAGCGGCACTTGTGCGGGTTTCCCCCGGTGCTTCGTGCCATGTGCTGTTCTTGTTAGAGGCATGAAATAGGATCAGATTTTTCTTCTTCAAATTCTCTTATATTGTTACGGTATCATAGCCTATAATTACAGGAGGAAGTGAAATCGGACTGTGTACATCTTGTGTGTGTGTGTGTGTGTAGTTTAAAGGACGGTGGATCTAGGGTAGCCCCCTGGAGTGGGCAGTTGCTCCGTAAGCTCCTTTAGCAGGAGATCACTCAGTGAGTAGATTAGCTGGGGGTTTAATTCCTGTTACACCCTCTGTCCTGTCTGTGTGCCGGATGGTCACTCACTGTGGAACAAAAACCCACTAAATCCTTCGTTTTGTCCAGGCTGTGAGGTCAAAATTGACACACAGATGTCATCCCCCCCCCACCATAGTGGCCAATGTGCACATGCAGGAGGAGTCAAAATTCCGTCAGGAAGTCACATAGGTTTCATCCTCTGGAGGATTTGCAGCACCTTGCTCCTCTTCACTGCCACTGTTTCACCCAATGAAGAGTAGAAATCTCCTCTTCCTCATTTTCTTTCGAAGCAGTCCTCTTGGCTTTATCCATGTTACCCAATGCAAACCTTATGCTCCTGCACAGGGCACCAAACGGTAAAACAAAACGGCTTACTGTGAGTGTCAGTGGGAGGAATTCCAACACAGCCGGAAATCGGACTCATCTGGTCCATTTGAACGCAAACAGTAAGAATTATTCTCAAGTCAGGCCAACCATAAAGACTCCAACTGAGCCCCGGCTGAAAGTGGATTTGTGTGATTGGCTGTGTGCACAGCCAAAACATTCAATAAGTACTCCCAGGCAGAGGATTAGCATCACTAGAGAAATGTCTTGGAAATTCATCCAGAGTTACTTGCCAAAAAACTTGTGCCCCTCCCAAGCGCAGCACTGGTAGTCTGTCTCATCCTGTCGATTCGTTCCCCAACTCAGAACTTTACCACAAGAGCAGCGATAGCAGGAAAAGGGTAAAGGAGAGGAAAACACAGATGTGTGCCAGAGCATCTGCTGTGAAAGGGTTTGAAGAATAGCCTTGGACAAGTGTGTGAGTGCTCGGAGAGTTCTGCAGACACGAGTAGATTCAGTTAAAAGGAAGGAAGGTGAGGGAGCACCGAGTGGAGCAGAGATTGTGCTAAAGTCGGAGGGAAGATGAAAGAGGTTTGCTTCTATCCCTCCAGAGACCCTGGGGCTGGATTGATAGCTCTCACCTGCTGAGATCGGTCTCCTCCTCAAGGGCTGCAGTTAAATGTATGACTACTAACAAGTGTGTGTGAAAGATAATCGAAGAAAACTGGATGAGCAGCTCATGTTATCAGCATGATGTGACCTTGGGAACTTTCATTTCAGCGTCATCTTCGGATTAATTGTTGCCTAGTGATGTGATTATGCACGAACCCAACCAGGAAAGCATTCGAGCTACAACACAAAGCTGCACATTAATGGAGACGCTGACAGAAAACCTTTCTTAGGGTAATGCAATGTTTGTCCTTCCTAGCATGAATGGAGAAACTGCACTTATTGTGTGTGTATCATACTACTGTGCGTGTGTGCGTGTCTCTAGAAAAGAGCATTAAGCCACAGAATTAACTGCGCTTCGACATACCTGGAAGCTGCTACTTTCACAGTTGGGAAGAAGACAACAGCAGGTCTTTATGCGTCTAATGAAAACAGAAACCCAGCGGAAACATACACTAATACGCTAATGCTGTGCACACAAGACATTATCTCCACACCTCAAACACAGAAGTGAAAACATTCATTTCCAGGTTATTGCATTAAAGGAATAGTTGCAGCTTCTTTCCAGTTAACTGCAGATTTCGTTAGATAATTGCATCCTCAGCCTTTGGAGAAATGGATTCTGCAAGCACCATCTTTTATCTGCACCAGTGAAATGTTTGCATCTGCATGATGAACATACAGGTGTGAAAAACCTGGTGTCTGGTGCATCTTGGGCCTGCGTTAGGATGAAACTAAATGGAAATCAAAGGTAAGCTCAGGTAAGAAATGCCGACCTCCTTTATGGTGTTGCTCCAGTAATTGAATCAAAAACCTGAACTCCATGTTTGTCCTGTAAATCATGGGTTTACAATGTATTAGAACATTTTAACCTTTCTCAAAATAGTTTTTATAAAGGTTCTATGCATCTTATACGTAAACCTGCACCATTAACCATTTCTGTAGCTACTTTTCAAATGACCTCGCAAAATGTTCATTCATGAAAATATCTATAAGTCCACATAAAATGACCACTTAGCTGCGCGCTTCAGCTCTATGATACATTTGAGCATCTTTGAGCTTAAAATCCTAATGCCGTTTCTTTAAAAAAAATATTATAATAATTTCACCTGCTATGGTGAATTTACGATTTAAAAAAAAATATTTTGCCATCAGCAGCAGATAGCTGTATTCAGCATGCTCAAGCTTCAATAAACCCATTACACACCACCTGCCAAGCACTCAGAGGGTGATGGGAGATGTTGGCAGCTTCCTGGTAATGGAGCATTTAACGGCTAGGACAAGCTTTCCTCAATTAAGGAAGTAGAGGAAGAAGGTGGAACTAAATCCCGCTGAATGAAGTACAGAGCAGTCAAAATAGTGATACGAGTATCTTGGTAATACGCAGATACAGTAGCCCCAGCCAGTTAGTTGTACCAACAGTTACAGGCAGTGATCAAATGTGTGTGTTTCATTCTTTTTTTGTGCCATTCAAACAGGCCAGATGAGTGGGATTTCCAGCTGTGTTGGAATTCCTCCCGCTGACGCTCACGGGAAGCCGTTTCGTTTAAAAGCCATGCTCTCGTGTTCTGTTATATTCGATTTGTTTTTATTCAGCTTTTGATCCATTTTCTTTTTGTTTCTTTTATCCCTCCTCCTGCAACTTCCCCCAGTTCCTCCCATCATCTCGGCTCCCCTCGTCTTCCCTCTCTGTGATGCTGATGGTTCATGTCTGTTTTCTGATGCATAAACACTCTTCATGGTTCCCCCCCTAAACAATTTAGCTCTAATGGAAATCTTCAATATTGCATGTTGAAGCCCTCTGGGTGCTGTTGATGGCCTGTTGTTGGAGATTGGCATATATGAGAGTTGTTCAGGTGCAGCAGAGGGAAGAGCTTGCTGTGGTGTAAATAAATGAAAAACCTAGTTGGAAAAAGGACTGAAAAAGCAGTAAATGTTCACTTTAATGGCGCTATAAAAAAAATCTAAGCTACCATTTTGGAAAGAATAGAAGAAATAAGGTAGAATTTTCATCTGTATCCAACAAATGCGTAGGCAGTTGTGGTGTAATTTATTTAGGCATTTAGACATCCATAAAAAAAATCAGTTCGATGAAGTTACAAAAAATAAAAACTGAAATGTTCTGCAGACACAGCGGCGCGGTTGTTATTGCTGTTGCCTCACAGCAAGAAGGTTCCGGGTTTGATTCCTTTCAGTGGGAAGTTTGTTTCCGGCGTCCTCCCACCTCCAAAATACATGCAATTTAGGTGAATTGATGGCTACAAATTGTCCACTCACTCGAGTGGTTGTCCGTCTATGTGTGGACCTGCAATGCTTCCAGGGTTGTACCCCTCCTCTTGTAAGTCGGTGACCCGCAAGGTGGATGAGTAGTTGTCGACGAGACAATTGCCATCATTTAGTCTTCAAGAAAATGGATGGATGGATGTTTTGCAGATGTTGCACAAATAGCTTTGTGGTATTCATTTGCACATTTCAATTGTCAGGATAGACATTTTTCAGCTGAGCACAATCCTTTGTATGAACAATCCTTCGGCTGTGTGAGTGTGGCCTTGGGTTTGCTGTCCACCTTCAGCAGGTTAAAGCAGCAGCCGGAAGGAGTGGCGTTCGACTCCCACCCAGTCTCCATACAGCTCGTTGCATGCAAATGTCTTTGCATGCATCTCTTAAAGGAGAGCGAGAGTAATTGAGGTATTTGGCGTGAAAAGTCTTTTTCTTTGTTTGCGACTCTGGTGTGAAGGCTACTGTACGTGCCGCATTGTTTTGTGGCCCTACATTTTAGGCAACACTTTCCTTCCCTCAGAATGCGGATGTCACAGGTGATGGAGGAACCTTGACCCGCATGCCACATTGGATGGAAAAAGTAAATGGGATTCTGTGACATTTGAACACAGAGTTTCCGCTAACACAATAGCTACTGCCTTTGCCTGTCCTGAAAGCTTTGATAGCAGACCTTGGACAACAAAGCTCTTATTTTCTCCGTCACTCTGCAATTGCTCTTTTGCCAACTCATCCTCCTCTCGTATCACCCACCTCTCCCGTAATATCATCCTTCCATCCATGCCAACCGTGTTCTGGCCCTCCTTCCGCAACCTTTGGCCTCATTATGGGAATGCTTTAGCGTGCACAGGGGGTGCTTGTTCACCAACGTTGAGTGTAAGCATCAAACAGAGAGACAAAACTGGAAATTTAGAGTGAGTGAATGAGCAAGAAAGGGAGGTCTGAAGCACTGGGGCTGCCCCATTAAGCCCTAGGGGGACACAACTATTTCCTCCCATTAAAGACTACTTACTGTGATCCAATATTTGAAAGGTCGTACAGGAAGAAAAATCATCTCCTGTAATACAACTCAGCATTCCTTTAAATGTGTTTTGCAGCAATTTTTTGTCAAAACAGAAGTTAATGGCAATATAAATGGGATGCATTAAAGAAATAGATTTAGGGAGGCTGGCTACACAAACACAATATATTAGGCAATTAGAGGAAAAATTGCCTTTAATAATAATGCATCGATTTTATATAGCGCTTTTCTGGGTACTCAAAGACGCTTTACATGGTATGTGCATTATTCAATCACTCCATACGTGGTAAGGTGACAGGGGCAAGGCCGCCAATCTCAGTCCTCCCGACCCCACCGACACTCAATCACACAGGCAATGTGGGTGAAGTGTCTTGCCTAAGGACACAACGACAGTGTACGCACGGGACCGAGCCGGGAATCGAACCGCCAACCTCTCGATTATAGGACAACCCGCTTAGCCACCTGCGCCACCGTTGCCCCTTGTTTTTTCTCTTTTCAAAATCTGCCTGAGCAGTCGCTGTCAGTATTTCAGATCATCGAATAGGTTTTGGCTTTGTGAATTTAGACTCATTTCAGGGGGTGATGATAAATGAAATGATTTAGAGAGGTGAGCATGCATAGGGTTAAACAGCCTTAACAGGGTAATGCACTCAGTGTTCTCACTTGTTCTGTTTGAGAGATAGTATAGAGAGCCTTGCTCTGTATTTTTAAAGTTTTTCAGTTTATGTACACGGTGACCCTGGAGAAATGCTTTTTTTTCCACCTCAGAAAAGCAGGTTTTCCTGTTATCTCTGCATAACTTTGCGTTTTACTTGGAAGAGGAAAAGAGAATGATAAAGTGTAGGATGGGTCTACAGAGTATCATGCTATCTCTTCAGCCTCCTCTTATATTTATTTACACTAGAAATATTCTCTTGGCTCTGCATTGTGATTGCTGGTACAAAAAGGATGAGAGGAAGGCGGACAAAAGGGCCATGAAGATTTTAAAAGTTGCAAAACACAAACTCTGTTCAAACACTATTGTTTGTAACGCTTATTGTCTGAGAATATGTGAAGGACACAGCGTTTAAAATTGGTCTATCTGATCGCGTTGCAAAGCCTGCAAGCCTGAGACCATGTTAGTTGAAATAAAGACGATGCCATGGATGGCATGGGAAGAGGCTTCTACCATCAGCATGCTAGTGCCAGTGCTGATGTCAACATGCTAATGCTTAGCCAGTGTAACATTGACTCCTCATGACTCCTGTTTTAATATCGAATGTTAGTATGCTAATGTAGCCTAATCAGCCGGTAGTAGCTCATAAGCATTAGAATAATTTATTTCATAGCTTTCTTTCAAATAGTTGAAATATTTAACTCCAAATAAATCAACTAAATATAAGATGATTAAATGATCTGTAACTATTTCTAATTAGTATACCTAATTGCTTGCCCATGGGGTAATTGTTGGGGCTCTGTGTATTTTAAAAAAAAGCTCTAAATTTGCTCTACAAATGAAACCATTTTGATTTTTACCTCCGAAACCTAAAGAGAATACAACGGAATGAGCATTTACTTCTCGTTAAACGTTGACAGACGGAGTCGCTGACCCAAACACACCGTCTGTGGAACTGGCAGAACCGTAACTGACCAACAAATCCAGATGAGCGCACGGACCGCCATTTAGCCACACAGCAAAGCGGGCAGGCTTCCATTATGTTCTGGGCTGTGAGTGCTGAATGCTGGCCACTGCTACCTGGATCAGGATTAGCCATTGTGGCCAAAGCAGGGAGGAACGGCTCGGAGCCCGTGATGACGATGACGACGATGAAAACCCTCCCTGTAAGCAGTGAGACTCTGGAGTGGATTCACTGCCGACTGAATAAATGTTTACAGTGGAAATGCACCAACATCCAGGCTGGCATGCAACCACACAGGCAAGCACTTGAAATCACACACAATGACAATCAGCACAGCCATGTATACAGGCGTGCATACACACCCACAGGAAAACAAGCGAGCCACGACAGAGGAAAGCAAACAAGCCTCTCTCTCTCTCTCTCTCTCTCGCTCTGCCTTTCTGACTCTGCTCATTTCCCCCCACATCTCTCCTTCCCCAGAAAAGTGTCAGGCGGCGGGGCTGGACTCACGCCCTGTCAGAGTGGTCAGCAGTAACGGGATTAGCTGGGGGAGAGAGCGTGACGACAAGCCAGTTTGCCGCCACACACTGTCATTATTGAAATACATTACGCAGTTAAAATGGAGCTGCCGGAGCCAAACTGCTGTCGACTTAATTACTGCAAGAGCACTTCGTGGCTGTGGCACATTTTAATAATTTGTTTCCCTTCTCACTCCCCCCCCCCCCCCCCCCCTTCCACCCGCGGGTTTACGAGATGGTCAGAGAGCGCCATGCCCTCCCCGGAGCTGCCCACTCTTTATTCAGCATGTACATCCCATGTTGCACTCCGTATTGATGGTGCGCTTTTGTTCCCTGGAGAAGAAGAAGTTGCATCGTGGAAGCATTTGCGGTCAAAGTCAAACAATCATGTGCGTGGATTATGTGAGCAGAAGCCAAATCTAGTTCTGCTAATATGTTTCCGAGGACACCAGAAATCCCTGAAGGCAGCCATTTTTTTTAAAAGCCCTTTTTAGGAACATCAAGCTCAAACCGGTGCAATCCTGCAGCTTTTTAGTGCACATCATGATGCACTTTCCTTCGACTCCCATCAAGTTCAATTATCGGCAACATCAACTTTCATGATGGGCAAACTGTGGAGCTGACAGCTGCACACAGACCTCCTCCTGGTTGGCTGCGTACTACGCTTAACTTTGTCAGCAACACTGCTCAAGGCCATATGACCCGACTCTATGAATTATGCATAGGCTCATATTCCAGTACAGAGTACGGGCTAGAAGTGTTGTGAACATCTGTGGCCACCCGTGACCAAAGAGGCTTTTGACTGGTTTTGCAGTACATCGACGTCCCGAGGGGTCGCAGAGGATCAAGTCCAGTTAGATAATATTTCCGATACATGTTTGCTACATGCGAGATGCGAGGCATCAGAGAGGAGCAGGAAACGGGACATCCTGGTGAGGAGCACTGGCAGCCCTGCAGGGAAGGTACAAAAGCGGATAAAAGCAATAGATTTCTGAAAAGAGGAAAAAGTGGGAGTCACGAATTAAGACAAAATAAATTATGACGAGGGAGCAACGGCTCCCTTAGTGCAGTCACGCAAGCATGAATTAAAATGCCAAGTCTGAGCAGGAGAAACACCAGGGGGCGCAGTCCAGGGCATCATTGCTGCAGAATCACATGCACATGCAAACACATCTGAACATGCACACATTGCCATGTTATGTTAACTGTATTGCTGCATTTTTTTCATGCAGAAAAGCAGCATGCATGTTATTTTTTTTATTCTTGGACAAAAGATCTGTGGCTGTAAAACATGCACACTGATTGTTGTTTCACAAACAACACAATTCAAACTGTTTCTGCTCTGGTTTTCTTCAGTCATAAGAGCATCTGAACCGGTTATCTGCATGAGAAACTCATTAAGTCTGATGGAATTTTCAGTTTGCAATTGGGTGTCCGAGCACAAAATAGCCGAGGAAACACAAACACAGAAAACCCTTTCTTATTCTGTAAGGCAGCACAGCGGGACACATATGGTAGGCAGATTTATCTCTACTTTAGAAGTCTCACTGGATGAGATAAATTGTATCACCTGTGGTCAGCAGGGAAATTAAATGGATTATTTTCTTAGTCTGCTGCAGTACAGATGGTACATAAGGCTCAACTTCCAATTGTGTATTCATTGCAATAAAGGCTCAAGCGGTGAATTACAAGATTGATTTTTTTTTTCCTCCATGGCCTATGCTTGCACAATTCTTACCAAGTTGCATCTTAAACTTAACAGTGACAAAGTGCAGCTGCTGTAAGTAAAACCCTATTAGTTTGTCTGCAATTCTACAACACTGCATATTTACTGCAGACTCAACCCAGCCTTCTCCTCTTCATTTCTGCTGTTTTTTGGGACAGGGTGGAGTCCTACATGAATTAAATTAACAGTTCCACAAGGCCAAGCACGTGTGAAAATATGCAGATCCGGTTGTCGTGCATGGATGTGAGGTGCAAACAAGGCTCAGGAGAGATCACACAAATATGAAATTACACAAACAACCAAACGCACAAAGTTGAAAGGAGTGCGAAAATGTCACGGCTCTGCAAGCAGCCGCAGGTGAATAAAACCGACAGCACTAATGACATGTAAGAGGTGAAGGCAAACTGTCTCACTGTCAATTGACTCCCCTGTTTGCTTTACTTTAAATAGGTTTCATGGCATTAGAGAGGATTTCTTTGTTCAGGGGGGGGGGATTAATTCAACTGCTTAGAAACCACACATCGGGGAGATTTTCTGGCAACATTTTCGATCACAATAAAGCAGCAGTTTTTTTTATTTCATATGCATCATCAACTTTTGTACAGCATGTATTATGTGATATTAGTACTGTGTCAATACTTAAGAATGGAACACTCCAAGATGGGAACAAATCTGTTCTGGCTCGCTGAGTCCACATCTTCCTGTGACAGGCCAACCATGCAATTATGTTGTTTGACCTCAGTCACACGTGGGAGACAAGAAGGCGAAAAAAGGACAACCTTCTATCCCAACAACCTCCCAAACCTGCCCATGGGCAATGTGCAAGAACAATCACGCCACTGTGAGAACCTACACAGACATGCCTCATTTACAGAACAATGGTGACAAGATGGCGATGAATGGTGGATAAAAAAATAATCCAGCCACTTGGCTTCCCTTTTGGCATGGGAATTAGAAAATACAAATTACTGGGCTGTTCATACCCGAGTTAGGATGTTGGTTCAAAACTAATCCAGCCACTTTCTTTGCTACTTTAGTAGTTGATGTGTGCATTTTGTATTTTATGCTCATTATGCATAGAGTATAGCACATACTCTGTCTCATGCTTCATGTTTGATTATTTAGCCCCATCCACCCTTTCAAGCTCAGCCTCAAAGACCAGATTCAAAGCTTGGTCCTCCACATGGCATCATGTTGTTCTTTATGCGAGTAAAATAACAGGACTGTCTCTGCTGTTATGATTTAATGATTGTGCTATTGAATGACTAGAGCTAGAGAATTTATAATTAGTTTTGCTGTGGAAAATCATTAGCTTTTGATTCGCTCAGCCCTAATGTTTCACTGCGGTAAAAACGTTGCATATTAATTAGATGCGTTTTGTTTGGTAGAGATTGTGTGCGTGTACGTCAGTGTATGCGTATCGGTGTGTGTATGCTGGAACATTTATGTGTAGGGTGATTGCAATTGCAAGCTACTTAGCCAATTGTTCAAGGCCATTTTGTACACATTTTGTTTACTGGAGCAGATGTGTTCTCCACAGACAGCATGACTTGTGGGATCCTGCTAAAATGCAGTAGAATATACAGCCAATAATATTGTGTGTATATATATTGATAGTTCTCCATAGATTAGACTTCTGAGAGCTGAAAGGATTTTACATCAAACTGGTGCCAGGTACACTAAAGCACCATTACAACCTGTGAAGTAAATATAAAGGCAGCTTTAGTAAATATCCCCTTGGCAGTCACACACTGTTTGCTGTAGAATGTCCACACACACACACACACACTGGGCCTAGTCTGTTAGTCGGATCCTTCTGGCATCTCCTTTGTCACACACAAACTTTAGAATTGTGTGATTATTTATTCATCAATGAACTTAAATTCTGTGTTTACCTGTTTGGAAATACAAATTAAACTGATTAAATGAGCATTAAAGTCACACATTGATTGGGATGTCCTTTTTTGATCCTACAGCTCCAGTAGCAAACTTTAAGTGCTGGGAAATGTTGAAATAAGAGTGACTACAAACAAAACTGACTGCTGACTAAGTTTTCTAAGGTGGAGCAGTCCACGTCATTGTCAATAAATGCACATCGCAGGTGCGGATGAATTAATATGAGGTGTAATTGGCAGTGGAGGGCCAATATGACTGGATGTTCAAAGGCAAATGACACAGACAATCACAAGTCAAACAGAACCTTTATACAAGCTGCTCATCCTGAGGTTCGCAGACAAGACAACAACAATGCAATGAAAGGCAAGAGCGTATAATATTAATAAAGGATAACTGAGTATATCATATGAAACCATGCACACGCAAGGTGAAACCAAGTGTCTGCTGTTTGTGCAATGTGTCATTCCAGACTTAGCATCTCGTCATTTCTCCCATTCTGTGAGACAAGCTTACCTGTCAGTTTGGCAGTGATGTGTCCAGACAGCTGGGTGCCAAAGGTAGCCTCGGCAGTATAGCATGGATTCACTCCCGTTTCACAACAGTTTTTATGTCAGGGCTTTGTTGTAAGAAATAATATGTTTTGACTCACACAAGTGATTATAATAGTAAATAATAATAAGATAATAATTCACTGAATTTTAGGGGTCCTCAGAGTAGCTCCCAATAAAATGGCAGATGCGCCTGTTGCATGAAACTAGACCGCCATGCCGGGAGAGCTACCACCTCAGGCCGTTTCTCACTGTCTGATGAGATGATAAAAAAAAGAGCGGGCAGGCAGCTGAATGCCACCGCTGGTATCCCAGTAAGCGCTCCAGTAAACCAGTTGGAGATAATAAATTACCGTGTGGCGATCAGACACGGCTGGATATTAATTAATCATCAATCAAACTGAGATCAAAGTCATAAAATTGGCCCTATTGAGACAGATGACCGTTCACCGACAAGGTAGTAGCTTCAAATTAAGAGTATCAGCGATTCAGCAACAGGTAAATGGACTGCACTTATATAGCGCTTTTCCACCGCTTCGCGGTGCTCAAAGTGAGACTTTACCAATAAAGGAAATGGAAAACAATTCCTGAGGTGTGGGTTAAAGGCCCATAGTCATAGTGTTGGTATGAAATTTACAGAAATGCCTATATTACCGCCATAAAGCTAAGCTGCGAGAACGTGTCCGTTCCTGTGTAACCATTTGGGGACAATTTAAAAATATAATAATGCCTCTGGTAGAAACAGAAATTACCAGAGCGGAAACAGTTAGTGTGGATGCCACTGAAATAGATTCTCTGCTTACCTTAAGTGAATTTTAGTCTTTGCAGGAGAACTACCTCTATAGTGCACCCATTTCCAATAACAATAATCATGCGTACAATGTAGGAGATTTAATTCTAGGCTGATAGAACTTCTTCTGCGACTGTAATTTACAATGACACATTCTACTCAACATCTGCAAGAACACTGCAATATCTCCAAAGGGAAACACGAAGGTGCAGTTACATTGCTGCATAGCAAAGGAACAGCAGAGCTGTGTTCGTGGAGTGAATGGCACCGTCACAGAGGCATTAACTCATCGCTTCTTGAACATGAAAGAGGATTTGGCTTGAACTCGCAGCAATTAATATTTTTGGAAAACGTTTTTGCTTCCCAACCCTGCACATGTCAATTTTCATGCCATGAAAAGTGATTGGGAGTTTTACTCATAAAAAAAAATTCACAGGCGCAAAACAAGGAAAGTAAATTTAAAGTTCCAATTAAAATGAGAGTTCAAGGACAAATCAGCAAACGATGAGGTCTGAAACAGGTAACCAATCAAAACAGGCAAATAAAGTCCAGAGGGGGACATAATAGGAGTCCTGAAAGGCAGCATGTGGGCAATGAGCCTTGAACATAGGGCAAATAAGTCAATTTAGATTATAATACTACACTATATATACACTCAGATGCAGTGAGGCACTTGAGCCATTGTAGCGAGTATATGCATGCACATTATATTGGCATAAAGCAAGAAAATAATGTAAATAAATAACTGGGTCTTTAAGAGGAGCCCATGTTAAATGTCTGCTGGGAGTTATTACACAACACTACTGCTCGTAAAAGTCCAAGGAACGCAGTTGTTTTACTTCAAGTCTCCAGAGTTTTCCAATAAATATTTTAGTTTGTACATGACAAAATAAATATGGATCATTCGACTGAAGGGCCACTGGTCATTATTATCTATTCATTCCAAAAGGTTCAAGCATTTCAATTGGTGATCAGCAGAATGCCGATGCCAGTGATTGGTCCCAAAAAACCGTGATTGGCGAACTCTCGGTATTAATTCCTGTTGAAGAACCTTGAACCAACTAACAGCTCTGAGTTGGGCTTTTATTTTGTTGGAGACAAATTGCGGTACTATAGACGAGCTGGAGTGTTTTCAAATGGCGGGGGGGGTTATTCCTCAAAGGGAGAGTACCATTAAGAGTAGTCAGCAAGGCCAATTAAAATGATCAAAACTCTCCTCAGTATTGACCAGCAGGACAAGAGTAGAGTTGGAAGTGCTTGTCAAAAAAGACCTCTGAGAATGTGCCAGAAGAGGCAGGCAAGTATGTGGGAGCAGAGAAGAGAAGCAAGGCGGGCTGGCAAGGAGCAAGGAGCAAGGAGCGACACACAGCAATGGCTTTGTTCCATTGTGCCATTTTCAACACATCATCTTGAGTTCAGTTGCTTTGTTCTAATTTTTTTAATTCATGTTTATTTTGGGTATTTCCACCAAGGCTTCCTCGGGCCCAAATAGAAAATGTGCACGTCAACAAATGAATGGAAATGTGTCTTTAGCCACTCCCGTACCGACTGTCCTGTTGTAGGGAGGGGATGACATCAGAATGTAAATGACAAGCAGAGGTGTTGTACAGTATAAACACTAATGCATCTCTATGAACTGACTTCCACAACAATTCTAACAGAGACAATACTAAACAATGCAGTTGATTATTGATATATTATCATCAGCATTATATATCAATATTATTATAAGTTATTAGAACATTCTGAGAACGTCAACAAAAAATGTTTTTACAATGCAAATAAATCATTTAACATCTGCTACATTTTTTCATGGAAAGCCTGGACTTGTTTAAGATTGACTCGAACGCATTTCGCTGCGGAGAAAACCACATGCAAGAAGAATAAACAGTCAGAGGAATCAAAGCACAGAGAATTGCATAAAGATCTGCATCTCATTATTCAGTGTTCTCATCTTCTATAAATGGGTTTCTGTTTTATGTGCATTTGAAAAACAGTTTCTCGTCCGCTCTACGTGAGAACTGGAATCAAGTTCTCGACACATACTCTTTACCGTTCTCTGCACTGGTGGTGCAATTTACATCAGCATGTGAATAGTGGTTGTTTGCTTTCATTGTCATTTGTGTCTATTGTATCTGAAAAGGACCACCTGCCAGCTGGAGCAGCGGTAAAAGGCCTTCCAGGGTGCGCTGTGTAATTGCCACTGGGGGGGGTCTGGTAAATAACAGCATGCCACTTCAGAGGCTCACAGCCCTGCCACCATAATAAGTCACAGTGCTGTTTTCTCTTTTCACCAGAGAAGGTCAGAGATAATTTAAGACATTTTGGAGGGAGTGAGGAGGTGCGCCAGTGAGCTGGGAGGACAGGAAGGGCCTGTGGTGACCACAAAGGAGGAGGAGGAGAGTATGTAGATTGGTTTCTGTGGTTGTGTGTGGTGTGAGGGGGTGAAGCCGAGGAGTCAAATACAATAATACACAGGCGCAAGACACATAAACAACTCTCACACACACACACACACACTTTTACAGAAATACATTGAGGCTTTGCTTCGGGCAGATGACGGAAGTAACCTTTACCACTACAATTCATCCCCGATGACAACAAGCATGAAGCAATTTACACTCATTGACATTTGTGCAGCATTGACATGATGAAATGTGTGTCTGTGTGTGTATATGAGAGCTTTGAGCTCCCAACCAACTTTAAACAAAATAAAACTGCAGTCTAAAAAGCAAATGTGTGCGTACTGAGGGAAAAACCTTTGGGTAAATATGCTGGATATTTACCAGCATATATGGCTATAGAAATGAGGCAATAAGAGGGAGGGGGTTGACACTGCAGGGCAAACAAAACCTGCGTGGGAGCTGCAGGAAGAGAACAACAATGTGAACTATTCCCAGAAGCAGCATATGCTGTGATCAAAGTGTCATGCTACAAAACAATACCGTCAACAGCAACGATGCAGTTTGTGTAATTATAAATCACGGCAAGTGTTTAACGCTATTTTCAAACGTACTTGAACACTCCGTCCTGCAGCTCAGCAAAAATCCATCAAACACTCTGCTCATTTGATTTCTTGAGAGGCAAACCCAGTGCAGCGATATTGCTGTTAATTGGACTCATATGCATAGCTTTGGTTTGCGGCGTCTGTTTGTCCTCAGTCGAGTGGAACGTTGATTCCTTGAACTCTAATTGTGTTCTGCACCTCACTCACGCGGCAAGAATACACCCACGCAAGCATCGCTCGACATTATTCTCCATTCAAACTAATGTTAAACCTTTCCGGTTCTGGTCTCCGAACCTTGGTTGGGAGACACCGGGGAGACGTCTTCTCCAGGGCCGGGGGGCAGCTCGTCCTCCGGGGTTAACCTCCCGACTTCTTCACGCTGGGGGAGAGGGCTGAATTGCAGCAATACAGGACGCCAGACGTGCTGAATTGCTGAAGCTACTTTATTCTCTTTTTGCACTCAAAACAAGCCTCCCTTTTCCTCTATCGATATCCCCGTCTCTCTCCTCGTTCTGTCTCTCGCTTCCTCTCGCACGCCCCCTCTCTCTCTCTCTCTCTTCCACTCACTTTCCTTTCGCCCCGGCTGCGCGCGCACACACACACACGCATCCACATCTCACAACACTACCCCCACCATGGACTGGCAACATGTAATAAAGCCATTCCATCCAACCAACTGGTACACAAGCTCTATACATTTAGGCCTAACACCTGAAGAGCTAGCAGTGTCCAAAGGGACTGTATAGGCCTATACAGATGGGCAGGTCACAATATGGCAACATGTCTTCAAAAATGGAAAGTGCAATCATGTAAAAGCATTGTTGCTTCATCTTTTTTTTTTTTCTTTTGAACAATGAACACTGAAAAAGGTAATTTAGAAAACTAGACTAGAGTATATAAAAAAATATATAAACCGTAAATCTCTAGTGCTGAAACATCTTCGGTAACTCATTCAGTGACCCAGTCTCCGTACCGGTTCGGTGCTCTGCGCTGACGTCTGGGCCGAGACACGTGATGAGTCTGATTGTGTGGCTCTCCCACCACACCCCCACCATGGTCAAGCATCGCATGGGAAGAAGTGGATGGAAGAGACCCGAGCAAAAGGGAGTCGTTGGCAGGTGACGCGGACGGCCGGGCGTCCCTGGAGCTGTCACTGGAGACAGCAGAGAAAAGGCTGTGCAAGCCGAGGTCCTCGTCCGCTGGGTTGTTGTCGACAGCTGGTGGGACGATCTCAGCAGGTGTCCAGCCCTGGGCTTGATCCAGGGCCCAGGCGTTGTCCAGCGGCTCACGGCTGCGGTAGTGTTTCAGTTGATCATGATGGACGACTTTGACTCTGGCTCTGGGGCTCTTTTGAATCCGATAGACAAGATCGTCTAACTGGCCCATGACAAAGAATGGTCCTTCATAGGAGGGAAGGAACTTTTTGACTTTGTTTTTAACATGCCGTGTTCCTTTGATGAGGTACCACACTGCGTCTCCAACGTTGTAATGGGTGTGGCAAGCATTCTTGTCATATTGTCTTTTCGCACGCGTAACTGACTCACCGAGGGCTTCTCTGGTGATGTTATGAGCCAGCTCCAGCCGCTCGCGCATCTGTTGCACAAACTCTGGGGCTGAAGGTGCACGGTCACAGTCCGGGGGCAAACCAGCCACAAGGTCCACTGGCTCACTTATCTCGCGGCCAAACATCATGTAGTTGGGTGTGAAACCGGTAGCACTGTGCTTGGTCGCTCTGTAGGCCATAACTGCATATGAGATCATCAGGTCCCAATCCCAATGACAGCGTTCAGCAGTCGCGGCCAGGATCTTTTGAAGGGTGGCGTTGAAACGTTCGACTTGGCCGTCAGACTGCGGCCTGAAAGGCGTCGTGTGAGTCTTCTCAATGCCGAACAGACGACACATCTCTTGAAATACCCCTGATTCAAAATTGCGCCCTTGGTCGCTGTGCAAAGAGTGAGGCATTCCGAAGCGACACGCCCATTCTGTTGCGACAACCTGCGCCACAGTCACTGCCTTTTCATCTGGAAGTGGAAACGCTTCCGTCCATTTTGTAAAGTAGTCCTGTATTACTAGCACATAACTGTTTTTGCGCTCTGTCTCATTGAGCGGGCCCATAATGTCCAGTGCAATGCGCTCCATGGGGGCCCCGACTCTGACTGTGCCCATGGGTGCTTGTGGAGTTTTGTGGGGTCTGGCTCTGCATGCGCAGTTAGTACAAGTCTGGCACCAGAGGGCGACATCTTCTCTCATGTGGTACCAGTAATATCTGGTCTGAAGCCTGACAACAGTCCTTTCAATACCAAAATGCCCACCTACTGGCCCCTCGTGCATGTGGCGCATAACATCAGGTTGCATTTTGCGAGGCAGAACAATTTGGGGATAGAACTGTGTGCCGTCTAAGCAGTAAAACCGACGAACCAGAACTCCATCTCTAAAATACAGCCTTTTCCATTGACTCCAGTATGTTTTGGTGGCTGGGCTGCATGGGGAGACTGTGGTCCAGGACGGGCGCTCACTGCTGGCCTCAAACCAAGCTCTGATTGGTGCAATGTCTATATCAGTGGCTTGGGCCTGGCGCAACTCCTCCATAGTCCAGCCAGGAAAAAGTGTTGTCTCGTTAGTGTTTGCCACATAAATAGTCTCTGTTTTGGGTTGGTTGTCTGCGCTTACCCCCACCGGACTCACAACCACGCTTGCTTGGTCTGTCTCCACCCCCACCGGACTCACAACCACGCTTGCTTGGTCTGTCTTCACCCCCACCGGACTCAGCAACAGGGAACTGGTAGCGGAGTCCAAATCACACTGGATAGCTTGGTGCCTGGTGGCCCTCGGCGGTGAGACGGGGTCCTGCAGATTACAAGGACAGGACTGGCGGCAGGGCCTGCGGGAGAGACTGTCAGCATTAGTGTGCAAACGACCAGGGCGATGAATGATCTCAAACTCATACTCCGCCAGCTTCTCCAGCCACCGGGCCAATTGTCCTTCCGGCTCCTTCATGCGCGTCAGCCAGCGCAGGCTGCTGTGGTCAGTACGTACTTTGAACGATCGGCCAAGCAGGTACTGTCGAAAATGTGATGTGAAATCAACAATGGCCAGCAGCTCACGTCTCGTAGCGCAATAGTTCTGTTCGGCTTTAGCTAGTTTGCGGCTGCCATATGCCAACACGCGTTCTGCTCCATCCTGCATCTGTGAGAGGACAGCACCAATGCCTGTGTCACTAGCATCTGTGTCCAGGATCAGTTCACCATGGTCCAGTGGATAGCCGAGGACAGGGGCTGCAGTGAGGCGTTGCTTGAGGGCGTCAAAGGCGGTTTGGTGTTCAGCGTGCCACTGGAAGCGTGCGTTCTTCTTTGTCAGGTTGTGTAATGGTTCGGCAATGGAGGCAAAATCTTTCACAAATCTCCTATAGTAGGATGCGAGACCGATAAACCGTCTCACCTCTTGGACTGATGTGGGAGCGGGCCAAGCTTGCACTTTCTCAACTTTCTTGGGATCAGTAGCCACGCCGTGCTCGGATACAATGTGACCCAGATAGGAAACTTGGCGGCGAAACAGGCAGCATTTGGCTGGTTTAAGTTTGAGGTTTGCCTGTTTAAGCCTCTGGAAAACTTGGCCCAGTCGTTGCAGCATCTCAGGCCCATCCTTGGCCAGCACGATGATGTCGTCCAAGTAGACGAGGCAGGTCTCCCACTGCATGCCAGCCAGAACGCGGTCCATCAGACGTTGGAACGTTGCCGGCGCATTGCATAAGCCGAACGGCATGACATTCCATTCAAATAGTCCACTTCGCGTGCAAAAGGCAGCTGCACGACGAGCTCGTGGCGTTAGCTCTACTTGCCAATAACCGGAGGCCAGGTCCAAGGTGCTGAACCATTTGGCGTTGGCGAGAGTGTCCAGTGTGTCTTGGATACGGGGCAGCGGGTACGCGTCGGTGATGGTGCGTTCGTTGAGCGCCCTGTAATCAACACAAAGGCGGTAAGTTCCATCTTTCTTACGCACCATCACGATCGGTGAGGCCCAGCTGCTGTGGCTGCGGGTGGCGATGTCGTTTTGCAGGCCCTCGCAGATCTGCTGGTCGGCGTGCTGCTGCTTTTCTCCAGCCATCCGACGCGGGGGCTGCTTCACTGGAGGTCCAGGCCGGGTGATGATGTCGTGCTGCACAAGACTGGTCCGGCCCAGATCACCAGCTCCCTTAGAAAAGACACTTTCATAGGCACATAGCAGGTTAGACAGTTCCATTTTTTCATGGGCACCAAGTTCTGCGGAACTCTGAGCATAGAGCTCCTGGAGGTGCTGGGGAACCGCAGGGGAACCAGCTGTAAAGTCCGCTGCAGCAGGTTCACTGGATGGGAGCAGAACTTCGGCTGGCTGAAGGAGGCCTGCAATGGCGCCTTCTCTTATAGTGACAGCTTTGTTACCAGGGTTGAAAAGGCGTAGCGGGACAATGCCGGAGTGCTGAGCGTTGACCAGAACTCTTGCAATGAGGACTTTGTGCTTCTCCACGAAGCCTTTTGTGGGGCTGAGCATCATATCTCCATGCGTAGTTTTGGTTTGCACAGTTCCTTTGACTAAGTACTCTTGTCCAGGTTCAACTGTGACCGTTCTGGCTAGTCTCACAGCTCGCGACTTTGGGGCAGTCTCTGGGTGAAAGTAAGGCACTTCTTCCCCAAACAGGACGATACGATGCCCGCCAAAATCAAGGCGGGCTTCAGCTTGGGTCAGGAACGGGTGGCCAAGAAGTACTTCATTGCTCGCTATGTCTGCAACAAGGAAGTCCACTTCAAATTGACGGTTGTGAATATTGACAGGTATTTTGACCTCGCCAAGCACCGGCACGTCTCCAGGGCCCACCCCAAGCAAAGTCTCAACCCTGGATGACAGAAGCGGGGGTCTCATGTCCTGATGAACGGCATTATAATAGTGAAGGGGCAGTACACTCCTCCGCGCTCCACTGTCCAAGACTGCGCACACCTCTAGCTCACATATGCTCAGGTGAATGCTCATTTCACGGTTCTGGCCTTTAAGGTGGAGCACAGTGGAGCCTCCCGGGGGGGTGCTCGGCACAAAAGTCTTTGCATTTCTCAGAGGGGACAAGCACTGGCTTTGCTTATGACCCCAACGATTACAGTTATGGCAGCGGATATCA
The DNA here is from genome assembly GCF_040956055.1 of Brachionichthys hirsutus. NCBI lineage: Eukaryota > Metazoa > Chordata > Actinopteri > Lophiiformes > Brachionichthyidae > Brachionichthys > Brachionichthys hirsutus. Next base: position 5,289,590 of record NC_090916.1, on the reverse strand, counting down.
TCCCTTTTAAAGTTCTTTCGATGCTTTGGCGTCTTTGTAAACGTGGACGGAACGAAGCTGCTGGGTAAGTGGCGGGCTGCAGGCGTAGCACTGGTTACTGTCTCTTTCTCATCACTTTCTCTGACAACAGCTGTGTGGGACCTCTGAGCAGTGAGGTTGCGGGCGGGCTGCATGGCGCTAGTGACGTAGAATGCAGCTCTCTTTGTGGTTTCATGGCGGTGGGCTATCTCATAAGCTCTGGCTAGCGTAGCTGGACGTTTTTCCAACAGTCTTTGGACAAGCTCTGCATCGCCCAGGCCATTCGTGAATACTTCAACAGCTATAGCATCTTGTTCAGCCTCAGACCAATTACCATAAGCCACAGCTACTTTCCCATAAATATCGTCTCTGAACACATGAAGAGCCTCACCCGACTTGCGAACTCTTCGCCTCAGCTCCACCGCCACGACCGCTGCGTGATCTGAAGAGGGGCCGTATGCAGTTTCGAGTTCCTCCAGCAGGCGGCGGTAGTCCCATTTGGATGAGCGAGGGTTTCTGTAGACGATGGCGCCTGCAGCTCCAACAAGGTTAAATTTCAGCTGAATGGCCATTGTCTTTATTGACCAGTGATTCGCCTCGGCGCAGCCCTCAAACCTGTGCAGAAACTCTCTCCATGGCGTGCTGCCGTCATACTGGCCAGGATGGAGAGTGGGAACTCTCTCTCTGGAGTCGTAGTCCTCATCACTGTCTGATGGAGGAGACTGATGGGGCACATAGCGACTTTTATGTGGAGATAAATCATGGGAATGGCTCGATGGGGAATGTCCATGTTTAACCCTCTCTTCTGGGTATATCAGGGGGAGCGTGCTAGCATCTGGCTTGGAGGTAGCTGGTGTGCTATGCACAAAACTTCCCATGTGGGCACTGGCAAAGGGGTTTCTAGGGGAAAACTGAGCGGGACTGACAACGGGAGCGAACAGGTCTTCTCCATCAACACGTGCGTTGGCGTTAGCATTAGCGCTAGCGTTAGCGTTAGCGCAGGTTTCATCACACCGAAATGGGTTATAATGTTCGCATGATCTTCCGTCCGTGCGTCCGTAAGCTTCCAAAGAACGTCGTTCATTGTCTTGAGAAGTGGCTAGCGACATGAACGGGTTTGAATGATTTGTTTCTTGTCCGTAATAATCGGGAGGATAGCGAGAGGTCGCCATTGTCGTGCTAGCTTAGCTACGCTGCTATCACAGTTTATTGCAGTCACTCGGCTTCACTCGTCCTTTTATTTTGCTGCTCACCCCTCGTTTTGCAGCGTGAGGGTCCCTTCGTGGTCGCCAATGTTAAACCTTTCCGGTTCTGGTCTCCGAACCTTGGTTGGGAGACACCGGGGAGACGTCTTCTCCAGGGCCGGGGGGCAGCTCGTCCTCCGGGGTTAACCTCCCGACTTCTTCACGCTGGGGGAGAGGGCTGAATTGCAGCAATACAGGACGCCAGACGTGCTGAATTGCTGAAGCTACTTTATTCTCTTTTTGCACTCAAAACAAGCCTCCCTTTTCCTCTATCGATATCCCCGTCTCTCTCCTCGTTCTGTCTCTCGCTTCCTCTCGCACGCCCCCTCTCTCTCTCTCTCTCTTCCACTCACTTTCCTTTCGCCCCGGCTGCGCGCGCACACACACACACGCATCCACATCTCACAACACTAAGTTAGTAGTAATATTTACTGGTGAAACTATATTAATACTCATGCAGCATAATGCTATTTAAAAGGATTCGAACTCTGTACCTTCTTGCTGTGGGGGTGACAGCGCTAACCACTATGCCACCGTGTCTGCTAAATGACACCTTTTAGAATGCAAAACACAAATGCTAGCTGGAACTGATAGCATCCAAACAATGGATAGCTAAATGTAACTCAATGAAAGTAGTTAGTAGCGTGCTAGCTGCTTGTTAAAGAATAATTCACTGCCTATTAGGGAAGATAAACAAATTTATTGCATAAATAAGTTATTTAATCATGCATTTTAGTCCCACGTCTCCAACCATGCACAAATTAATTGGCTGTAAAAATGCATCATGGGCTAAAGAATCGATTTAAAAAATGAAATACAACATAAAAAAAATGAGAAGGTGAGCCTTGAATTCTTGAAACATACTGTTGCCTTCAGGCATTCAGGAACATTGTTCAAAAGATAATGACCACAGTTATAAAAGATGCCTTGTTATGGCTCCCGTTAAGTCTTTGGGGATAGCTAAAGGCCACGATTATGGGATGCAAGGGTTCTAGCGGGTTCATCAATGAAAAACCTCAAAAGTAGGTAGAGCCAAAACAATTACAATCTTTACAAACCAAGGAAACCTACCACAACATCTTTACATGCTGAAAATCAGAATGCTTGCAAAGCAAATGCGCATCTGACTATATTTCAACTCGTATCACATTTGAAACAGTTCTGAGGAGTACTTTCATCGAGTCTGAGAATGTGCATGGGTGATAAAATGAATAATGGTTTTCATGTGTCTGTGTAGGTTCTGAGTCATGCAGGTCATGGTAAATCAGTTTATTCTTCGTTATTTTGCTCTTTGTGACATTTTCACAAATCTCCAAATTGCTCACAATTGAGATTCACAGTAACAAATTCTTTCGGGCCAAAAATGAAATGAGTAAATGGTGAAAATGACATCGTTAACCTTCTCTCTCAAAGAAGGAGAAGGTTAGGTATGCTTTCACTCTTGGAATCAGGGCACAAAGCTGATCAGAGGCATCAGTGAGCCTGCAGGGATCTAGAGGCAGATTGTTTTAGTGATGGATCATTGTGGGGAAGGAAAAGAGACAGCCGAGGGGGGCCGATACCATCAGGCAATCCTTATGGGCTGAAAGTGCTGTGGGAAGAGCAGACTGTGCCACCTAATGGAATCCTAGAAATGCTCTCTGAGCCTTCATGTTCCTGCACTGGTCCTGATAGCACACACCTCCCGATCAAGCGATGGCGATGCATCGCCTCCATTTCCCCATTTAGTTTTTCCTCCGGGGTGTCGCAATGAGTTCAAACCGCAGCCATGGTTTGACTAACTGGTCAAAAGTAGCTCCACTCCTGTGCCAGGCGATCAGATTCCAATTACCTCTGATTACTATGGTTGTTTTAATTCTTCATGTCACAAAATCATTAACAAGAAGAGAGGAAGGGAAAGAGAAAGAAGAAATGTAAAAGATAATCGCTTAATATTCATTAAACAATAGCAAAACATTTATTGACAGCTCATTTAAAGATGCACTGAAACATTCAGAGAATGTTAAATGAGAACTTGAACTTCGGGCTCCATGCAATAATATCATTAAGTATAACCAATATTTCTTCTTTTAAGTGAAGGAAGACCTGTTTAATAACAGACAGGAAAATTCATCACTTTCTGTTGCGTGAAAAAGATTGATCCTAAATGGCATTTATTCAGAGTTATGCACGTTGAATGATTAGAATAATTACTTTTTCGGTATCACATCCAACTCTGTTGCACAGTTGACTGCTTCAGCGATCTTCCATTTGAAGTGCCCAACAATATCTCCTTGTAAGGCAGTTCCCTGCAGACCATGGAGTTGCACTCTTGCAATGTCAATAGCGCTCAAATTAAGTTTAGACTTTATTTAACCAATCTGATTCGAAGTGAGATTCTTTAACACCACTTGCTTTCTTCTTCCTTTAAATTTTACAGTCCTAATCTTTTTTCCATCCATCCAAAATTGTCAGACAGGTACCGGTGGATTGGATTTGCCAAATGCATTTCTCTCATTACCAGTGGGACCACATTTTCCCAGGTCATTCATCCATGAGATAGTGCTTCAGATGAATTTCATGTCTTCCAGAGCTGGTGTCTGTCCCAGCTCCCATTATGTGTCCCCGAGTCCCTCACCAGAATATTCTATTCCTACAGTTTCAAAATAAGTTGCTTCCACAAACTATAACGCAAGGGGAAAATCATCTGTCGTCTCCTTCTCAGAGTCTGGGTATGCGAGACGCTGGTTAATTTCCTGGCTGATGCATGTATATTTTTTCTCAGTGCTTCAACTTTGTGAGGTCCCACAGTCATTAAAAAATGTAAATAGGGGGGAAAGGGTCAAATGAAGACATTTCTATGTTGGAAAATGCCAGAGAGTGACATACAAACTGTATGTCAGTGTGAGTACATACTGTTTTCTTCCAAACTGTCGCTTGGTGTGCTCATTAGGACCGAAAATTCTTCCTGCAATTCCAGCATGACTATTAACATGGTATATAAAATAGAAATAACAACTACTAAGGAAAATCCTCAGTGTGTTAAATACTCACTTCCAATGTAAAAACTGTTTCAGATGGAAGATTAAAATAAACCATATTGCAATAATGAGATGTTTCCCACCAAAGCACACAAAGCCTACAATAAAACAAAACGTTATACGAACAGAATAATGTTGCTTGGTGGGGCCTAAAACAGAATTAATAAAAAGAACACTGCCTAAACGCAAAACTCTGGATGTCCATAAGAAAAAAGAAAATTACAGCTAAATAAAACGAAGATGTCTAAAGGTGAACAGAAAATACTCACTGCCCGGTGGCGGAGGAACACAGGAACAGAACACGCGCCCGACCTTTCAGAATTCTCCTGAAGAATCTGACTAAGCACAGAAGATATTCTGGCAAAGAGCAATCTAGAGAGTCACGTCTAAGTAGGCAGGAGCTGATTGTGTGGGATGAGTAACAGGTGGGGCTCATTTGGTTCAATACTGCCTCCTCAGCTGAGCAGGGAAAAACTCAGAAGCACAACGCAGCGATGCAACCCTCAACAGAATACCATCCCGTTTCTCCTGCATAATACCAGCTCTACTTAACTTGACTCCACTCGCCTATGTTGGTTTTCCATCTGGTATTTTCATTCCCGTCTTAGCTGAAGACAGAATCACAAGCGTTGCCAACAGTTGTATGTCGTGTTGAAGAATACGCCACAACACTTGTGTATGCCGACATACTTTGAGGATGTACTATCCCATAAAGGAATAATGACCAGCAGAAATGTAACTTATACAACACCTGCTTTCCTTTGACTTGCACAGCAGAGCAGGAAAATGGAGGAGGAGGAGAATGGAGGAGGAGAGAGAGAGACAGTTAAGAACAGTGATATAGTGGTGCCTAACAAGGTTACAGTAGCAGGCATGAGTAATAAAGAACATGTGAAAAGTAAAAACCTTTAGCCAGTTAACCATCAATGTCTCTTGACCTTACACTGCAACATCTATGCTTTAATCATAAGGCGTTGTTGGGCAGACAGCGCAGAGAGAAAGTACAGCGCAAATGAATGAGACAACCTAGTAGCGACAAGTTACACACTCCTACACAAATACACACAAGTAGAGTCTGACAAATTCTCGTAAAGACAGAAGACATCTGCATGGACAAGATGGGGTCAGACAATATCATCAAGAGTGTGGCAAGAGAGGGCAGCTCCGTGGCGTTCGGCGCCCTGCCTGCTGTTGCAGCCATCTGTTTTGCCTGGGTATTTTGAAATATTCTCACTTTGACAGGAAGAAACCACTTTTAAAAAAAAAGGCGTGTGAATTACTTGTGTTATGGTTTGTACAGCTTGAAGTTAGTGTGACCGCTCGTTATGTCCTCGGCTGCAGTGACAGTGGCTGGAGGCAGTCAAAATGTTGTGAGACACCATTCACAACTCGTTCAGCGATTCAGGTATAGGACTAATCTACCTGAATAAAAATACACATCAACTCCGATTCGCTTTTACTTTTCATGGCTGGTGTATACCAAGAACAATTTAGAATATTTTGATGATGAGCCGGATTACCATGTGGATGGTGTAAATCCAATTACGAGGGGAACCATCTGTTCCTGGTAACATTCCCAACATTTCCTGAAATGTTCATCAAGATCTGTCCAGAACGTTTTGAGTGAAATATAAAAAAATCCTACGAAATATATATTTTTAGCAAAAATTGAGAAATAAAATTTGGCACACAGAACATGCAAAAATGATTCATATATCTGGGGAAATAGGAAATGTTTCCGAGGATGGCTGCCAAATATATCACAACCACAGTCATTCCTTGTCATACTTTTGTGTGGGTTTGGTTAACTTGGCACAGGAGAGTGAGAGAGAGAGGTAGTATTTGTTAGCTGAAAATCTGGTGATTGTGTTTAATTGTAAATGGTGATTGGTGAATGAAGGCCAGCCTTACCACTGCGTGGGTTCTCTCCAGGTTCTCCGGCCTCCTTCCACCAAAAACATGCAGCTTAGGTGGATTGGTGATGCTAAGTTGCCCGTAGGTGTGAGTGTGTGTGTGTCTGATTGTCTCTGTGTTGCCCTGCAATGAACTGGCGGCTTGTCCAGGGTGTACCCCGCCTCTCGCCCATTGACTGCTGAGAAAGGCTCCAGCTTGGCCCGCGACCCGATAACGGACAAAGCGGTTGGAAAATGAATGCATGAATGATTGATGGCCGTTACAAAACCATCATCAATGGGAGAACACACACACACAGACAGACTGGTATAGGAAACTTCAAGCGGTTACAGCTCATAGTAATAAAACACAAAATAATAGTGAAAAAAATAATATATATATACATAACCGAAGTTTCAGTTACCGGTATATATTTCACAAGGTTTTTTTCTGGAGTTAACCACCGTAATGTTTTCCACTTGGTTTTCCTACTACAGAGGTCCTGGTTTTAGTGGAAATAAATGAGATGCATAATGAATTACACTTCAACAGAGTATAAACAGCCTAGCTAATATAAATAAAGTAAACATGGGGGAAGTAAAAGCAGTGCCTGTTTCTCCTTCAATGAACCACTTTTCTTTCTCCTTTTGAATTCCTCAAAGAGTCTTTGGTCATATTAAGATGAAAGTTTCAGCCACAGCAAAAACAAGGAATGAGAATTATTGGCTGCATAACAAGTAGATATATATATGCCTCTTAGAGTTTGGGCCTCCTGAATTGCCACTTACAGTGGCGTCATTACATACATAATTTCCACTAATAGCCTAACTTCAGAGCTGTTGACATTCACTACTTTCATCCAACTTTCCTTGACCCCGCATGGTGCAAGAAATAATTCCCGGAGGCAGGATTACAAGTTACAAGGCCCAAGGTTTTAGAAGATGCTTCTTGAACATCTGTGCAGCACACAGACGATTTGAGCCAAGACTCGCACAGGGGAAGTTAATTAGCAATATGGATCAGACCTAATGAATACGCACAGTGTATCTTGAGATGTAAACGCTCTTGATGTATCTATTAAATACAAGCCATTCCTAAAACATGTTGGAATGCAGTTTTACTTTATAATTACACACATTTCCAGGATCTCATTTGTATAGTACAAATCATCTCAGGCTGTGAGCATCCAGAGTTCAGCCCACACACCATGGTTCACTGAAAATGCACACTGATTTCTTTTAGTTATTAATTCCATTTATCTGCTCGATGAGAAGTAATTTGCTGTAATGTGTGATTAGTTTCTTCTAAGAGAGTTGTTTTAAAATGCTGCGCCGGTCCCTCTCACTGTGTGAGGAGCCTGGCTGTTTCTTTTCCACTATACCAACCCAATTGATGCTGAAAGATTCTCCTGCTGCTGGAAGCTAAAATCGGACTTCATACCCCTGAGCTTTCTCGCCCTCCTCCTTCTCACCATCATCGAATTGTAGCCTATTCTCACATTTTTCTTGGCCTTTTTGTTTCTCACGCTCAACTTGTCACAGCATTGTTCACCTGCCTTGTAGACCAAAAATAAAAAAAGATCAAAGTCACTAAAAGAAAGGACTAACATTTGGAACAAACAAAAACAATTGAAGAGACAAAGTGTGGAGTCCGAAGCAAGCTGCATACTTTTAATTGTTCGTCATGGATATAATTTATTTCCGCTTGTGCCTGGTAGCCTCAGTGACAAGTTTAAAAGGAGATCAATGGTGTCGGCTTTGTTATAATTACAATTTCAATGGATGAATAATTGGCGAGAGTAACCACGCACCCTCCTCCAACATTTGTTTTAATGAGAGGTTTGATGAAGCTCATTTTGGGATTTAGCTCATTTGCCTGGAAACAACTGTGCGCTTAGTAAGAAGAGTTCACATTCCCTATAGCTGGGGGAGGGGAAAAAAGAAAAAATAATATAAGTATTATGGATTGCCAGATAAAAAGAAAACCTTGAGCAGATCTTTCGGGTTCAGAGTCATAAAATATATCTTGTAAATATTGACTGGAAGGGTTTTGTATGTGTAACCATTTCTGCAAAAAAGTCAATTTTATCAGCCCTAAAGTAAAACAGAAGAAAAGATGAGATATTCTGTAAAGACTCAAGGTTTAACTTTCTCTGAGAGTATAAAAATGTTTGCTTTCATTTGAACCAGTGTACAAAAACGCTGCTGCATGGAACTTAAGCTGGGATTGCTTTTGTGCATTTGATCCACAAACAGTTATTGCCTAACAAAAAAGGAGATGATGTCCGCAAAGATCCTATGGATGATATATTTTAATTCAATCAAATGATAAATAATACTTGTGCAAATGAGAAGTATCAAACTCTTGCCACCTAGAACTGCCGGTGAAAAGGTTATAGTGAGCCACGATGGTTGTGTGCATTCTCCATTTGTTTTAGTTCTTAATTTTCCCAATGGAGATCCATAAATTTTCTCTTCATAATAGGTGCAGAATGCATTCTGCAGTCTTCAGAAAGCAAACAGCACAGCCGGCCTAGGGGATCTATAATACGGTTCATATTTCATTCACATTAATCTGTTTCAGTTTATGGGCTTCTAAATTCCTGATAGAATTAACATTATTGTATGTGTGAGTTTTAACTAATGTGCAACATCAACATTATGGTCCTTACATTTCTGCAGTATCCTCTCCAAGCTCACCTGGGCCACACATTTTAAGGTAAAAAAGAAAGGTACTTCTATCTGCTTTACACAAGCTACCAATGAATACCAAATATGATCGGAACATGCTTCTCTATACACATATAAAGCAGCGCAGGTGTTTGCTCTGTGCCGGATTAATTCTGTTCTGGCCGGACAATGGGACCGTCAGTCGCCTTTTGTGTCTTTGTCTTCCTCCTTCCTCCTCAGCTCGTCGCTGTTACTCGCGCTGACACGCTGTGTTTTCTAATGACCCTCATGGGAAATACCTGATGCAGATACTTGAATGAAGTGCTGGCACCGACCCCACAACTGGTTTCATTTCGACAGGGGATTCGAGCTCTGCTCGGCCCACACTCCGTCAATATTTTCTCCCTATACATGGTAAATGGACTACACTTATATAGCGCTTCTTACACCTTTACACCTTCATTAGGCCTCACATTCACCCATTCACACACACATTCACACTCCAGTGGGCGACTGCTGCCATGCAAGTCGCTGCCAGACCCACTGGGAGCAATTTGGGGTTCAGTGTCTTGCCCAAGGACACTTTGACATGTGCACAGTCAGAGCCGGGACTCAAACCGCTGGCCTATCGTTCACTGGACGATCCGCTCTACCAACTTTACCACAGCTGCCCCATACATCTGTAATTACCTCCGCCGAGGTCTGTTAGCAAGGTAACTTAAAATATTCTTGATGAAATTTCCAGGAAAATGTAGTAAGGAATGTTACGAGGAACAGATTATTTCATTTTGTCAGCAACAGAGCAATGAGCCCTTTTCACATTATCTCATCCCGAACTGGCACCCGTTGTGCCACTGGCCGATCCCCTGACCTCCAGGTTTCTCAGGTCAGACACATTTGTTTCTCTAGGACTTGTACAGCTGCAGAGCTGTGAAACTGCACTGCAGTAACAACCTAGTGGGGCCACTGAGCAGCTCCACTGAAGCATGGATGGGTTAATTACCACTTTCAAGGACAACTTGGCCAAAGCTACCCTTTCAGGCTGCAGTTCTGCCACTCCGCCCTTGTTAAAATTACTGATTGTAACGTCAACATTTGCACAGTGGATCAGAAACGATGCAGCAAAATGCTAAGATGCAAAGAAAATCTGCATGATTGTCTGATTAAAAAAAACATATTAGAGTGAAATTTCCCAAAATTTGGCTTATCTGTCATGAGGCTCGTCTCCAATGTCACTCCTTTTCTCTCGCTTCTCTCCTCTATAGCTAATAGAGAAAGAATGAGTCTAAATAACTGTGGGACGCAGTGTGATAAGGTCGCGTACAGTACATGCTCAAAAATCCTACCTAGACACAGAAACGTCAGAAATACAAAGGACCTCTTTCATTCCTCCATCTCTGTACACACACACACACACACACACAACACATGCGCTGATCTCCAATGATGAGTAATGGGCTATTCAGCACATTGATATGAAGCTGCTACGTGGCCGAAAATGACAAAGACTGCCAATGTAATGCTCCATCATTCTTATCCTTGTCTCATTTAGGGCAGCATAAACCCCATTATGTCCAGCCGTGTCTTTCATTTACACAGAAAGATCTATGGCAGGATCTGTACATCATTATGCAAGGAGCATGAGCAGGATCTGTGCAGAGATACATATCCTGCCACCAAGTACACACCGATATCCTGATGCCCTTAACTAATAAACCATATAGTAGTACAAAGTACAACAAATTATTTTGCTGAGTACAGACTGAATTCAGTAGCATGTTTGCCTCTCATACAACACATAATGTTATAATAAGCAACCTTTACAAGTTTTGTATTTACTCCATCTCATTTATTTATTTTTTAAATCATACTTTTATTCTATACATGTGATACGGAAGCAGTGCAGCTGTTTATTTCCAGATATTGCTAAAGAGAAAATTTATAAAAGTCACCATATATTATAATCTAAGGAGATTCCAACAAACGTCATGTAAGATTATTCACTGTTCAGTGAAACCAATTAAACAATGGATTGCAAATAAATTTCAATGTGTGTTCAACGTCAACACACACACACACACAGGAGCGGCAGCCTTGGTATTGAGAATGACAGCTTGAGAATAACCTCCATTTAAAACTTGCCTACCTCAGATTTTCCTTTGTTTCGTCTAACTTTTATTCTGCCGGTAAAAAAATAAACTTGGAATGAATGGTGGTCTGGGAAGGAGGGGGGTTTTTCTAAAAGATACTATTGATCTCTTTATTCCTGAAATAATTTATATGGGTTTGCAGCCACAGCATGATCCCTTATCAACATCTGCCAAAAGCCAGGCAGTGGGACGGTACAGCGTGCCACTTTGGAAGGGTCCAGCTCATTTTGAAAAGCTGTGTTCAAAAAAGGAGATTGTTCACCAAACTGAGTGCTAAGTACTTTTACCCCCCCTACTTATTTTGTTTGAAGGCTTAGTTATTATTGAACACACTCATTTTAGTCCAATCCTTTCTCCTGAATGCATTTTTGATAGGATTTTTTTTTAATCATACAATGAAATCATCCTATTTGAATATGTAAATTGCTTTTACCTGCAGAGCTGGAAATTTTAGTTCCACTCAGACCCGAGAAAAGACAGACTGCGGTACGTGCGGCACTTAAGTGAAAGAGATTGGAGGCCTCTTTACGTTGTTGACGTGGACAGCGTAGCCCCATTCTTGTAATATATATTTTGTTTTCTTCTATCGAGCTTGTGAAATATATATGTAGGCAAATGTTTAAAAAAGTCATGTTTGTCAGAATCAGAAGTGGCTTATTGCCATTGTCAGTGAGGGTTCACAGACTAGGAACGTTTCTCAGTGACGTCGTGCTACATCTAACATTAATGACAAAATACAAAAACCATACATTGTCTACCTGTATGCTATCGGTTGCAGGTGAATACAACAGTCAGGATGGCTGCTGTAAGGCAGGTTGATGCAGGGCTGAATGCTGCTGCTGCTGTCACCGTTACGGGAGTTTAGCTCATCATGCGAGAGCACTGACCTTTGTGTGTGCTTGTTAAATTGACTTTCATGAAAGAGCAGTGCTCCTCAGCTAAATGTCACTCCTGGATCGAGTCTTGTCTGTCTAGCGTCGAGCAACGCTACGCGTCTCCAGATGATTTCCCAGAGTGTGGTGCAAAAGACGACAGAGCTAAAAACACATTTGCCACCACGCATAACTCATAGTGTCATAAATACAAAGTGACTGTGAACGCCTGCGTGCGCAGATCTTTCATGTTAGCCTCGGTTGCTCGCGGCCTGTATCTGACAAGGCAAACCAGGGTTGGCATTATTATTGATTTTTTTTTTACATTTTGGGGAAACCTGCCATCTGGCTGTGCGGGCTGGTGATTTACTTTGTGCTAAAACATTAATACCCTTCCAAAGGTGGTGGTGGCATGTAGAACAGAGCGATGCAAATAGAGCAGGATGTGGATTGAAGCAGAAGAGGCCAAAAGATAATAATATTGTCACAGAAGTCGGAGGGAAAATGAAGCAAAACCTGCGAGCTGGTTCAGCAAGTCACCTGAAGCTGCTCTGCTGCACGACATGGCTCATTCCCTTCAGTCCTCACACAGAGCGTCTCCCTCCACCGAGGACGCAGCATTTCCCGCCGTATAGTGCTTTGTCTTATGACTAGTGCACAAGGATATTCGCAACACAGTACCATTAGCAGTAGCTGGTCTATCAGACAGAGCAAACACTCCCACTTTTAATATTTAATAAAGGCAAACAGACACCGCCAGTGCCTGTAAATACATACACAAATACACATACAGTAAATGGGAGTGGGAAAGCAAGCGCTGCTAAACCGACGCCTCTGGGTTGTGTGAACGGCAGATATCTGTTTAAGAGTGGCACTTCATTAAATAGGGAAGGAACCAAAAAAAAGTTGTTTAGTTTAGGGGCACTGGTCAGCCAAAAAAGCATTTTGATTTCTGTCAGCTCAGAATTGGATAAATGTAAATTCCCTCTTTTTATTGGGTTCTTGTCCTCCTACCTTCTTTAAAAAAAATAAAATTAAAATAAAAGCACCACCGCTTCTGCATCAGTCACAAATGCTTGGATTCTCACAGATGATTCCAGTAATGGAGCAGAATCCGGATATAGTGCCAACTGTGGTTTTCCCCCCACACACAAACATCAATCCACTGTCTCTGCTTCCTACAATGATATCTGCTCGTCTCATCTGCTAGCACCGGGAACAATAATTTATTGTTTATGGTCCTGAACTCGTAATATTGATCGGAACCCAAGGGAAGACATATACATACTGTCCTTAAGTACTAGCATTTGACAGATGGAGAAAGAGGGAGGATGTAAGCATTCTGATGCTATCCATAGCTGCCTTTTATTGTGGGGGGGGCATTAAATATTTTAACACTGATTAGTTACCTTTATAGCAGATCATGCTGTCAGTGGTTGAGTCCACCAATCAGAGGATGCATGGAATGTGTATGCAGATGGTTGCTTAATGTCATCTGGAAGCAGAGAAGTTTTGTTCCTGGCATTATTCCTATTAAATCCAAATTCCATGCCGCAGAACATTCCTGCAAAAATGCTAAACCCCTGGCTCCGATCATCAGATGATTGACAGGACACTGACCTGAGGCTGCTGCTGCTATGGCAAAACCAGTGCATCCTCGACAGATACCCCTAATACTGGCAGCAGAGGAAGCTCTATAATTCAGTGTGCTGCTGCATCTGAAAGTCAAGATCTCTCTCTCTCTCTCTCTCTCTCTCTCTCTCTGTCTGTGCTCCTACCTAACATCCCTCTCTGGTCACTTTGTCTTCCCAGTTCTATCCCAGGGAGCAACTGAGTTGAAGGCCGCTCATGATGAACGGCAAAATACATTGTAGAATCTAACTGTGAACATGGTGACGCATTCTGAAAGGACAGCTCTAATTCAATATTAAACTAATCCATCTGGGCCACGTCACTGAATGCAGATGGTTATCAGGACCAGCAACAACCTTGAGCCCAAAGACAAACTCATTACAGTCTCAATCTGCGTCTCTTTAGCTTAACCCTGGAGTACTCATTGATTCTGATTGGCCCAATTTGTTTCTCTGCCTCATTGCTCATACTTTTGTGCTCATCAGTGGCTTCAGTAATTTATTATATGGAAAATAATTAGCATTTCCAATTTCACATCTAGGCATCAAAGGACACTGATTAAAGCTGATGCTGAAAGTATGAGTAATTTCCTGCTTTTTTAGTAAGAGTTCCTGTCTGTGCGACGCAATTAGGTGTAACTGCTGAAATGTAAAATTTCCGCTATTCAATATAGTCAGAAAGGTTACATAGATCAATAACACAGTGGGGAGCGCAGGAAGGCTGGCATTGGGGCAATGCAAATATATCTTAGTTCAGTGTAGCCGCAGGATTGACTCCAGGCAAATCCATGCCTTGACTTTCTGATTGCGTTAGGCACTGCAGCACAGGCCTTGTTGGCTGCATGATTTCCCACAGAAGAAGAAACCTGTGGGGAAGAATAATAAGCAATCCCGGCTAAACCAAAAGAGGAGTGAGAAAGGATTTTTGTTTTTCAGTCTCTTGTTGTCACACCCTTCTCTCTCCATCTTTCCATCCCTCCTCCTGTATCCCTCCCTCTGTAATTACAGCTGTGACTGAACGGTGCTTACAGGGTCCTCCTGGGGGCCCACCAGTGTGATACATTTGCTTTACATCAACTCACCTCACCCCCACCTTCCTGCGCCTCTCCTCTCTTTGGCTGGAGAAAAACATCCAACCTCGAAAGCAAACACATATAATTCCCCTCTATCAATCCCTACATCTCCACCCTCAACTTCCCCCCCAGCAATGGGGGGGGAGGGTGATCTATCTACTCGGCAGGAATGGGTTAAACCATCCGACTGCAACGAGATCATTTGACACCGTCTTGCTTGTCGGCTGCACACAGCAAGCTAAAGTGTGAAGTATGTTGCTGCAATTGTTAGTTTAAGCTACTTGAGAAATCCCACCAACGCAAAATGGAGATGTTAAATATGCAATAGTACTTAAATGAGACAAATGCAGATGCTTTTCTTAAGAACGCAGCATCTTAGTGCAAAATGTCCTCATTTATTTCTCAGAGCCCCCAAAAACAGAAGAAAAAAAAAAAACAGTGTTTCAGCATTTTAATTCATGTTTTATTTATTTCTGAGAATTTTTTTGGAACTTGTCTATTTGCATCAGTGTCAGAAGAGCTGATTGGCAGTGGAACCGACGCGCTGCTCTTGAGGGAAGGTTGTAATTTCTCTGTCACATTTTGACTGATTATAGCTCTGAAATGTGTCACTGGTCCAACTCCATCATCAAGTTTTTGACGTGAAGGTTTGATGTGCATTCACACGTGGAGGCCGACAGACGGCTAACCAGCACCCGCTCGGTGAGGATCTCAGGTTCTCCACACCGTTTACTGCAGGTAACTGCTTGCTGTAATTCATCAAGACATACGATGCCATTATGGATGAACAAACGGTTCGGACTTCCCTCGTCATCACAGCTTGTGATGATGATGATGAATATATTATTAGATAGAATGTTAGAGTACAAGTACAGTCAAACAGTAGCATGTATTACAGTACAAGTACAGTCAAACATCCTGTCTAAGAGAAGCATTTCAAAAAAGCCCTTGCGGTCTTGTTTCCGTTGAAAGTCCTTAGTACATAAATCATCGACATTTAACAATACAAATAAAATAATGTCCTGCTTGATACTGTGTTTTAGACGACATGTGTGGCAACGGTAATAGAAGAGGAGAATAACTCACATGCCAATCTAACTCAGACCTGTGTGCCAAAAAAACTAAATGGAAACCAACAAACTAGATGATTAGTGCTTAAAAGCCTCATTTCTGACCACATTTCATGGGCGTATTTCGGTCTGACAGGAAAATATCAAATGTCTGAGCCAGGACATCAGACTGCTTCGACAGTTCTTTCCTGGAGGCTGCCAGAGTGACACAACGGCAGGCTTTTAAGCGTCAATGGGGACGTTTAACCCAACAGTCACATCCTCTTGCTTGTGGACGCAATATTTAAGTAGAAATGTTTGTGTTTTTCCTACACTGCATTAATAAACTACATAACATTATAACATGAAGTCAGTCTTTTACAAGAACTCTAAAGATTGTCAGCGGTCGTTACACTGCAGAAAAAAACATTCTAATCTTAAAACTGAATATTTTGATCCTGTAGTTCCTGTGAAGGTATTATTCGTGAACGAAATAGACAATGTTTCTCCTGGTCTCCACTGGATCAGGCCGTGGTAATGACTGCGGGTTCCGACTCATTTTCCCCGACCCAGGTGAGAAGAAATTCAACCCCCATCATCATACTGAATGTGAATGAGTGTAGGTCAATAGCATGACCATTATCATATCGCTCAATATCACGACTCCGCTCAAGTGGTTCAGGTTTCTTGCCCCGTCCCTCGTCTGAAAGAGCGAGGAGATGGACGACTGGGAAAGACGTGTGTTGCATTTGGGAGGCTGATGCATATTGTTATTGTGGTACACCGTGTTCAATGGGAGTTTCACCCCCTTATTGAAAATATATTTACTGTGACTGTCGCTGTGGAGGAAATGAGTGAAATTGCAAAATCTAACGTGAAGTTTGACAAGAGGTAGATGAACAGTCTCAGAGGGATGAAGAGTACGTTATGGGCTTCATCAGAGTCCCCGGCGGTATGTCAGTCCCCTCCGTTTGAGCGTCTAAGAGCAACCCTTGTGGGGTATGGCATCAATACTCGCTTTTCTATCAGGAGGCAGCGATCAATTGATCTCCCTTTCCCCAAACAGAAGCACTCCATAATCAGCGGTTGATTTCACAGCTGGCCGTCCAACACACCACTTGATGGATGTGTGTGTACATCTGTGCGAGTGAGTGGAGATGCTGCACGCCGTATGCCAGGAACAGGCCAAATAGTGGTTTTATTTTCATTTGTAGCCAATATTTTGCAGGATAATTCACTAAAACAGATTATCTTTGGATTATCGTACAGAGGAACCTCTACCATAGGGAGTGCAAGGTCTAGCTGCCATACATGCCATCCGATTTTAAATTCCCACGAGGGGACGTTATGGAGTCAACATGGTGCTGTAGGCTTTCATGTTCTTCACAATAAAAAAAATAAAAATGGCTCAGGAATGGCGCTGAATACCTATGAAGAGGAGGGAAATGTTGGCGCTTCGTGTGGAGAAAACAGCATGCCTCTGTACTGAAAGCCCTCCACAGCACACAGACATGAGCTCGCAGGTCATGCACATTACCTCCCTCTCTGACACATCGACACGCATGCATGCACAGACTACAACACACAGACACACTGTGAGCAGGGCAGTGTTTTTGGACATGTAAATCATACCCTTAATGGTCAGTGTTGCCGGCTGGGTGAGGAGGCTCAGTCTTGATATATTAAGGGATTAACACGTTATCTTCACCAACATCCTAAATTAATTGATACATCACTCACTTGGGATGAAACCTGGGTAAAACAGAGTCATGCTTCCTGTTAGAAGCTGTCAATAGTAACAACCGCCAAGATAATAAACTTTCCAGAATTGGCAATCCTCCATATGCCTTTCGGTGTCTGGTTTTATATTTCAACCCACAAAAAAACGAATCTCATGGTGCGCTGAGAGTTTCATACCTGTGTGTACCATTGGGTCAGTCAGCTTAATAATGTACTACCTTTGGTGCAACAAACATACTGTTTCTCCACCTTTAAAGTAAAAAAGGGGTTTCCACAAGCAAGAGTGTAAGCGAAGCTGCTGTTGGCTGGTGGCACACGGATCAGAATTACTCACCAGAGCAGACCTCCACAGATGAGGGAGCGATTCGGCCCCGGCGCTGTCTGTCAACCCTGTGATATACGCCTGGAGAGAGGGGGTGAGAGGCATCATTTGATGGGTACATGCTGCTTAAACAGCAGATCGCCGCTAGGCTCGTGTGTGTGCATGTGAGAGACTGTTCCGAGTGTGGGAGTGAAACGCGTGTAGCCTTTGAGGGATTGACTTTTATTTGCAGCACAGTGTCCAGGGGTTTTTCAAGCACACATATTTTTCTAAGATGCAAATGGCCCATTCTGTTTTTTGTCGTGCAATAGAAAGAAGGAACCGAGAAAGGGAGGAGACATTGTTTGCACGTCATCACAAAATGACATTTCTGCTCATAACCGGGCCGGCGGCAAGGTAGAAATGTAAATGTTAATGTCTGCGTTGGCAGGATACCAACGCAGACATGGAGATTCCTCTCCATTGGATTTCTATGCTTCTACTGTCGATCAATCTACAGCTACTGCTGCTTTTCGCGAAACAAGGTTTTTGAAAATGTGTTTGATGCTGAGATCACACGTTATAACACTATGTCCACACTCTGCATAGTGATTTATTTATTTTCTTCGTGATCCTGCGTATTGTATTTTCCAACACTGCTTGAAACATGCATGCACCCTAATTAGCTCCTGGAGTAGCATCCATTACAGTACTAGCCAATTACTTAAATGTAATTATTCTTCCATGACACACAAGTCATTAAATGACTCAACATTTTTTATTTGCACTTCCATAAAAACACATTCTTATTCAGGCATAATGAAATAATCCACTAAAAGTACCAATTATTGATCAACACATCTAATCGACGGGCATAAAATCAGTTGCTTATTTATGGCGTTGACCTGCTGTATTAAATGTGTCTCATCAGAAAGTCTGCATTTAAATTCAGCAGGGAATTTATGACTAAATGGTGATCACCTTGAACAGCAGCAAGATCAAGCCTCCACATCTGTGGTGTTGGTGGTGGCGGCGGCTAATGACTCTGCTGAGACTAATGAGGCTGATAGATTAGTGAAACACAAGGCACTTTCACACTGCATCCATGAAGGCATCCCGACTTCCCACAACTCACCACACAAAAAGATGTGTTACACCGGCCTCTCTACTGATTGACAAGGAGACCAAATTGATACCCATCAAACCCCTGGTTAGACAACAAACAGGCTCACGTGCTGATCCATTTTTCGAGAAGTGCAAACTGAAGGCTAAATTAATGCCGTCCTCACCCGAAGCTGTCGAAAGTGGCGCACTCATTTCTGCCATACAGACCAGATGGCAAATCAGAGAGCCGATAAAGCATTAACGTTTAACAACATCACTGCAAGCAGCTAAGAGCACTACAACAGTTGGTGCATTAACAACCGTGAATCAAGTGAAGCAGGGTTGGCCTCAGAATGGTCTTCAAACTGAGTGTCATTTTAATGGGATCCTGAGGGCCCTACATATCAGGGCTGGGGGGGTCAGAGGGAAATGCCTGCTTCCCCAGGAAATAATGAGGTCATTCGGTGGATAATGAGGCAACTGATGTGGGGAAGGGAGAGCAGGGCTGCAAGACACACGGGATTTCAGGCTCTTTGTAGAAACAGGGTTGGGATTGCAAACCCTGTCCATGTACTTTCTCCCTCCCGCTCCCTCCTTCTACTGTCTTTAACATGCTGTAATTTTGTTGTGACATCAGCACCAGCAGGGTGTGACAACCCGCTGCTTTTAATCACTCTCAATCAGAAGGGACTGTCTCTCTATCCGGCTCATTCCTCGTCTATCCGCCTCTTCTCTCTCTGCAGGAGACAGACTATCTGAAGAAAACTGAAACACGTGCGTAACCTTTTCAAGGACAACGCTGAGGATGGGCTGTCCGGCTGGAAAGCACTTTAGGAAAAGAAACCCACTGGTGCGGTTAATACAGAAAAGAAGCGCGGGCAAATAGATGAGGGGGCCTGAAAGCCAAATATGAGGACTTCTATATATAGCTGCTGCAGCGCATGGCGAAGACTTGCACGGCTAAGACGCCATGTTCTTCCAGTTAAAGAGATTTCACACAGAGTATATGTGTCGGAAGATTGGGTTTATTAGGAATAGAGATTACACTGAACACTGCTGCTGATGAGGAGAGAGAAGAAGAAGGGAGGAGTAGTAGGAGGGGAAAGCTGAGGAGCTTGAGAAGCTATGGAATCCCTAATTACAAAGCAAACATCCACAGGCCTTCTTCCTTACAGGGTAAAAGCTTATGTATTCCACTACAGGGATATTACAAAACTTTTATACTCAGCAATTCCTAATAATTACATTTTTCATGGACCTACTTTTCTTCCCAGGATTGGATAGGTCTTTTTTTTTTTTTTTTGGAGGGATTGTGTATTATTCAGCAGATGTACTTAATTTGCTCGGCACCGGTTTGTTTAAGGAAACTAAGTTGCAAATTATCCCTGTGATAAATGCTTAGTGCAATAGAGTCTGACTGTACTGAAACTGCAGTGAGTGGGAGTTGTATTTCCATTACAATGGAATGAATGAAAAGGGCATTTTGGAAAATAAGCGCTTATTATTTGTCACATAAAAAGATTAATTCAAAAAATAAAAAGACTGGATGCAACATGTTCACTTCTCAGAGGACACAGGAATTGATCAATCTATCCAATATCCATTCTATTACTATTTTAGGTAAAAAAAAAAAACATTTACGCTGAACTTCCCATGCATAGTTATCAACTCAGACACCATTTATGTCAAAAAAGCAATTTAAAAAAAAATGTGAAAGTAACTTACCATTTGGAAAAGTAGTATTTCTACAGCAGATGGTAAAATATGAAATTACAAAATTAGTTCCTGTTGCCATTTTAGATTAATGCATTTATGTAAGGATATCATTTTGGCCCATGATGAGAATGAAAAGGTTGTCTTTTGTGCTTCAATGATTTCTTTCCTCTACCTTTCAAAATAAATATTTCAACCAAGCCGTTTACCCAGCATGCACCACATGGCAACTATCAAGTTAACAAAGCATGTCAGTTTATTTGAAGGCAGAAATGCATACAACACCAGGCTATTGTCAAATTCTCCCTCTGCGGTCAGGCACAAAGTGACTTTTTTTAAGCAACAATCACAAGTACGCCATGGATAAAATAAAATGCTTTGGCTGTACATAGCCAGTAAAATGACAAGTTAATGCTATAGAATTATATCTCAAGGCGTTAATACAGACATGTACTGCTGAAATGAAAAGAATGAGGGTTACTTTGTGAGGATACAGTAATACAATGCCATTATTCAGAGGATATCTTCTGACACCTTTGGCTGAACCTGCTGACGTGTACCCCAATACAGCTTCGGTTTTCTGACTTTTTTTTCAACTTTAAAGTGGTAAAATATTCCCTTTCACCTTAATTTAATGAATTAACCCATTATGTGTAGACAGGTCTCGCATTATTTTCATTTGCCTCCAAAGTGAGGGGGAAATATGAATGTGTGCCCCCCCCCCCCAGCAAGTCAAGCTGTCCATGACATTTCTGAAGTTTAACTCAAAAACTAATTAAGATGTTTTTCCAAAAATTCCATTTTTTTTTCCACGAAGGAGATACAAATAATGACGTTAAAGATATAAAGGTAAAACATCGTACATATAGACTGTAGGTGAGGGACATCTGCCCTGAGCAGCAACATGATAAATTCACCATTGGAGTTACGCGGTAGTGGCGGCTGATGACTGCTGAGACCGACGAGGTTGAAGAGGATTAGGAAATAAGGAAGTTGGTGACTCTAAAGGTGGAGGGGATTCTCATTGAATGTGATGCAAGAATGCAGGATTGGTGATATGCATATGCTCGCCAATGGACAAAAAATAATTTGGGACCTCTGGCGGACTCCCCTCGTCTCACTTCAATAAGAAAAAAATGTCTCTATTTGCACCCGTGGAGACTGTGAATGGTGAAGGAGGTAAATAAAAGACTCCTGATTGTGAAATAATGAGCACGCCAGTTGCTGGTTGGCAGCCAGCTGCTGCTGTCAGCAGGATTTGAATAACTGTGAAAAGCAGTGGAACCAGGGAGTAACGAGAGCTATTAAAAATTGCTATAAAGATTACGAACATGCCCACCTAACAAACCATTCTCAGATATGAGAGAGACATCCACGTCACACATTAGTTTATTATGCTCGGGGATTATATCATGTAAGAATTAACAAGTTAATGTTCTCAAACACAGGAAGGATACATTTCGTTTTGCAATAGTGGCTAAAACGCAACATGCCACCACTGTTATATGTTTGCATGATTATTGTCAGCATTAAGCATTTATAACTTGCGTCTGTGGTTTGTCATATATCATTGAATAGGCCATCATTTCTTTCCTTTGATATAGACTTAGTAACTCCATACCTGAGGTTTCCAAATATATTACTAAAGTTAGTTCCTCTAAACCTCGAGGATGATGTGGCATTCATGGGGCATAGGTCATATAAGTGTCGTAGGAAGCACACCTTGGATATTAGTGTTTATTGTTATGGAGGAATACTAAGAACCTGAAACCAACCAGGGGCTTCAAACTACCAGGAAAGCTCTGTATTTTCTGATATGTTTCATTTGTTAGGCTATTAAAAAAATGAAAATGCTGATATTAACAGTTAATGTTGTCAATATTTCACAGACTTCGAATGAGGTTATACTTAACAATAATGACAATAAAAATAATAATGATTATATTTCAACTCGATGCGAAGCAGTGAGACCTGAAACGATGCATTTGAGAAACAAGGTGTTGTAATAAAAAATATGTGGGAGTTTTTTCACATGTATGCTTACATTTAAATGCACATTTAATGCGTGCACGTTGTGATTATGTCAGGTCCGTGCAAGCGTGCCTGCCGTCCATAGGAGCCAGACCAGAGTTGCTCAGTGGTTAATGAGAGCGTTGGCAGAGTTATTAGCTGATCAGCGATCTGTGTTAGCGAGGATTAGCCTCCACACATCTTACACAACCTCACTGTAGCCAGGAGCTGAGTCTCGGCCAAGCTCGTTAGATTTAAATACGGCTGTCCCGAGCAAATACGAGACAAAGACAGATGTGAACTGCCGCTGCGATGGTGCAATTCAGACGAGTCAAGAGTGAGCGTGTTTTAGTGCGGTCTCTTTGTGTTAATGTGCATTAAAGTGAAAAATGTAGACGCAGTTTGGCTAGTCACCACTTCTCATTCAAATTTGATTATCCTCTGCAACAAGATGTTATTCACTGAGAGAGACATAAAGTGCCAGGAGACTCGTTTTTGGCAAAGCCCACTGGCGGGGTTTTTTTTTTCTCACTCATTTTAGCTTAGCAGAAGAAAAAAAAAACTTTATTCATTATGCAACGCCGTTAAAGAAGTAAACAAAACAACACATACCATTCGCAAAGAGTATCTCCACCATTTGTGAGCGTTGCGTGTGTCACTCTTGTTCTCCTGCCTCACAAATGCTTCTGTTTTGTTTCCTTGATTAGTTCCTGATGTTGCAGCTGGCGGATTGGTGGACACACCTGAAGCTCATCTCGTCATCACCATTGGCGTCGTAGTTCCTGTCCTCCCTGCTTTTCATTGCCAGATTGCTGTCTCAGAGTGTGCTGTGCTCTTTTGTCTGTTCCCTGTGCTTTACCTGTCAGTGTCGTTCTACTCAATTAGTCGTGGAAAAAAAAAATTTTGTTTATCAGACTATTGATTTCACATAAAATTAATCTGATTACTGCCGGATGAAATACGAGTTCAAACCGGTTTAAATAAAGCATCAGGTGAAAATACCTCCAGACAATGGGAACATGTTCTGATTATTTGCGTGTTTATTTTGAACCACACCACCTGGATCCTAGAATAGCGTTCTGTTTTTCAGAGGTCAGAGGTCAATTCAGGGACCCTGTTTTGTTGGAGTTGCTGTAGACAACTACTTTTAACAGGCATTTATGTTATGGTAACAGCTCCTAAAGCTATAATTCAAGAATAAATGGTGAGGTGAGACATAGATGGCCTAGCAGCGAGTACTTGTTATGTAAAACCAGCCTGTTATATAACACAGCGATGAATCAGGGAGGTGATGACAAACACACATCGATGGGAATAGTGGTCCTGCTATAACCCGCCTCTCTCATTTTGAGTGTTTCTCAGGCCTCATTCTCCCCCCAATCCTTTCTTTTCTTTCTGTGATGGCTCTTGCACTTCTTTTGTCTCCCTCCATCCTTTTCATGCTTACTTTATTGTAGATATTAGTCTATCAGTGCATCAGTGTCAACTCTTACAATTGCGCAGGGACTCATTGGACAAAAATGCACATAAAATTATTAATTTATCTTAAATGTTTGTCTGATTTATGGTCTTGGTGAAAGCTGAATGGTAAAAGTAGCAATATGGCTGCTTAATAAGTGTCTGAGGAAAAATTAACACCTGCAATAGAAATAAATTTATGTTCGCTCCCGGCACAGTGAAGAGCGTTGCTGAACAATCTGTCATTTGCTTGAAGCAGAGGCTTTAACTCATACATTATAATGTATCAGTTATTTACCTATTAATCAACCCAACATTCTCCTGTACCATCCTCTGGACTACATTCCCAGACACAAAGAGGATTAAGGGTTGCTTTCTAATAATGAAATGTGTTGTGATGTATGTGTTCATCCTCGCAGGTATGTTTGTAGATCAGGGTTGGAAGTTGGTTTGTGCATGTTGAGCTTTTCTTAATTTAACAGGACAGTAAGTGACCCCAGGAGAGGCAGAGGAATACATGGCCCTAGTGCAGCCTGATAAATGTAGTCTCCGCCTCCGTCTTTCTCTCCTTATATATATATGTATACAGTATACACACAGTATATATGAACCAATGACCCATGCAAGAGGGCAATGCAAGCCACCACATTTCTTGGCTACCCGTTCACTGTGTGCCATGTGTGCTTTATTCCCACCTCTGAATTATTTCCACCCCCAACCCAATCAAGTCAGCCAATCAAGATGGAGTGAAGTAATGAATTGCACAACAGCAAATTCCATGTAATCATCTTCCCGTCTGCCCCTGCGCCCCCCTGGCTACGGGGAGAGAGAGGGAAGGGCCAAGAAGGGAGAGGGAATGCATGTCCGAAGGATGGAGAAGAGAATGTGTGAGTGTAAGAAAAGAATGAATGGCAAAGATGGAGAAAAAAAATAATCAGACATTTAACCTTTAAAATGTCTTTATTGGGTCATTTAAAGTTTATGAAAACCTTTTACTAAAGATATGATCCACAAAGCTTGGAGTGTCACGCAGGCTTGAACAACATGGTGACGTTATGTCTTTAGCCATATATAAAACCAGAACCTGCAGTTTTTGCCAAAGGTAGTTTCATTGTGGTCATTTCTTCACCATTATTGGCCTCAGGTTAAAATTGTGAATTGATTAACCACCTTATCAGCATCACCGCTTTCTTGGACCAAATATATCTTTTTTTAAATTATAATTTAGACTTAACCATTCTTCAGCACTGAAAAGATTGCGATTCTAAGAGCAAAGATTGTCACAAAACGATTTTGAACAAAGTAAAAAATATTTTTGCCCATCTTCTTAAAAGAATGGAGGTATGATACAACTGTTTCTGCATGCCAGACTGAATGTTGCCATGGTTTTAGTGCTATAATCCCCAAAGTCTGCACCCCAGCTGTGATGGTATCCAGACCAAGCCATCTAAACCAGTTAATGTTTGGGCAAAGGCCTGTGTGAAGCTACTGGGACTTACTGGTAGAAAGGGGCTTTTGGTTTTGATGCAGGCACTGCATCCATGATCAGAAGGCAAAGGTTAGTGTGGTAACACATGTTGCTTCTTTCCAGACTTTTCACACCAAGACCACAAGTTAAAGTTGAAAGTCTCATAGAACCACATGACATGGCCTAGTGGTAGCTTTACCTTTTTACACTACTTAACCCTTGCCTGTATAGGCTAGATCCCTGTCTAGCCTATACACGCTATATTTTTAAAAAATCATAGTATTTAAAAAAAAAACTGTCAAGCTGAGCCTAATGTAGTTCAACGAGTGACTCTCATATCCTGTGTTTTATGTGAAGACATTGCATTAATTATATGATGAAAGAAATGTGCACATCTGACTTCATGGCTGGACTGGGAATGTGGTCAATAATCTGATCTAGAGTGGTATTAAAATCAGTATGAAGTAAAAGACTACACACAATGAGGGGAAATGAAAGCAGAATAATCGGAAAGAATGAGGAGATGAAGGCACGTACGGACTTGAGAGCATCATCAGGTTGGAAAAGCAGAGTGAGATAAAGGAGAAGGATGGAAATTAAAATGGTGCCGAAGGAGTAAGAGGGAGAGTGAGTGTGAATGTAAAAGAGGAAAATAAAATTGAGAGACGTAGGCTGGGGGAAAAAATGATGTGAAATAGAGAGGAAGGGAGATGGCAACATGAGGAGGGCTGCATCATGACTTCTGTATATTCCAGACTCTGACTGGGTGACATCAGACCTGAAGCTTGCGTGAAAGTGTCTTATGTTATTTTCCTTGGGATCAAAGTTCTAACAGCGAATGGAGAGAAAGCATCCAGAAAAGCAATTAGCTGCATGATGTACAGTTTTATGTGGTGTGAAATTGGGTTTTTCAGGTGTTATTTCTCCCTGCATTCACCATCATTTACTCGAGGACTGTCACATAGCAAACAATAACAACAGCTGCCAAACTCATAATTGGGAGGATTCAACAGGAGATAATGTATTTGAGTATACTGTATACATGCTTTTTTTTTGTTCTGGCTTACAGCGACTCCGCTGGTTAGTCAGGCATGTGTGACGCAGAGCAAAAATGCCATCCAATTTCCCTTTTGGATAAGAAAAGGCACCTCACCATTAAACATCTCTCCCGAGTCCTGTCAAAACAGATTGCTCTGACATAAGCAAGGGCGTCCTCCAGTCCTCAGAGAGGTTAGCTAGAAGATACAGAGACGTTGAGACAGATAGCGCTCATAAAACCTCCACTCACTGACAAGTCCGATAGCCCACAGGAGAAGACGCTGACAAATTGACATATAACTGTCCTCTGTCTGTGGTGTTTCTCATCTTCTGATGTAATAACCCTCCATACTGTACACACTGCCAGACAGCAGAGACAACACGCCGTTTCTGCTACCTTGGCCTTTTGTGATGTTGGTTAAAAAATGTAGGCGTGCATGCACTCACACACACACACACACACACAGGGAGACATCCCCCTCATACTTCATTCTGCTTATGTCATCAAATGTGGTGTTAAATTTGCGCTTGGAGCAAGAATACACCCTACCTGTCACCATGGCAGCTGAGTGGGGGGGGGGGGGGTTGCAATCGCACCATCGGAGGCTCTCGGGAAATAAGCTTGAAAGAATGAGCTCTCCTGAGAGGCGGAACAGAAAGGCAGAGGAAAGAGTGAAAGAGGGAGGACAGCAGATGGAGCGAGAGCGAACAGAGCTGAACGGAGACAATGAATCAGAGTAGCACTTTCGTTTGCAATGATGTGAGCTAAATATTTGCCTTTGCCTGCTTTGCCACTCATCACAAGTTGAAACCTCTGCTTCCTGGAATGAAAGACACGTATGTGAACAGTATTAATAATCAAACAGCAAGCAGGGGGGGGGGGGGGGGGGTCAATAAGGACACCTGTCATGATTGTCCACAAGGCAACCAGTTGGCACTGCATTCATTAAATCAGCAATTGTTTGCACGTTCAGATGCATGGTCACAGTTGCATGTAAACCACATGGTATGTAAATTGATGGATTCCTCCCATGTGGCACAGATCAGATTTGAAATCATGATGATCACATGCAGGAAAGAAGCACATGGAATCAGATATCAGGCCTCATTCATATGTGAAACCAAATTGGGTGTGAACTGGATTTGTGCATTTGCTTAGAGATCTGATACTCCCCGTGAGTGCGAGTCCTAGTGGATTGGCAATGTATACCCCGAGGCTGCAATTAAGGCTCTATACACTTTCTCCTCCCCCTTGAAATATGACTAATCTTCTGTACACCTAAAAATGCTTTGAAACGCTACAGCTTGAATAATTAGCCTCTGTCACATTCATTACTTCCGTTTCAGCCCAAACATGTTCTAGTTAAACCTACGTATATTTTTGTGGGATGTCGGTCTCTAATGTATATAAAGAGGTAATTATTGGGTCACTTTCAAAGGTACATGTAAGTAGGTGGTCAAAAGAATTGGACATTCACTCATGCATTTTTCCCCCCTTTGCTGTATTGAACTTTCCTATGACGCCTACTCCACTACTCACCTAATCATGGCTTCCATGCACACTTACATCCCTGACATTCACTATTTTATGTATGTTGGATGCTTCAATTTGACATTTATCTGACAGTATACTTCCCTCTTCCCTCTTGTGTCCAGTGTTTTGCTCTTCCTTTCACTGTATATCATTTTTATTCACTCTTTTTTTTTTTTCAGCCCTTGCAACAAACACTATTTCCCATAAGACCCAAAGGATCACAGACACAGCCTGATAAAAGGCAAGTGGAGGACCTTTCAAGTCTAGACCTGTCTGCATTAACAGCAGGGCAGATAGGGTGGAACTACATGGACCTTTTTAGAGAACAAAGATCACAGATAACAATTTTGGGAAATTGCCTTGGAGATAATTTAATGGAAATGAATGAGGCCAAGTCACAATGATATGTGAGTCTCTGCTGCTGCATTGCTGACATAGTTCTTTGTATCCCTTCAAACTGGCTATGTTTTGTCCATCATCCATTGTCTATTATAACAGAGTTTCCTTGGAGTGGATAATTTATTAATTTTTTTTACGTTTGATGACTCCACATTGCCCGTAGGCAGGAATATAATCGTCGTTCAATTTTGTTAAAATAGCAACTGTTCCAATTTGTAATATGAAGTGTTGTACTGCAAAGAAATTTGTCTTAGAATTTCAAAAGTACATACCAGCAATAAGCTACACTCTCTGAGATAGGCCATTAAAAGAGATCATAAATGGAATGGAATTACAGGCACTAGCAGAGCAGAGGCTAGACATGTTTTGGTTTAGCGGACATGACATCAATATTTCGACAGAAATAACATTTCACATTGATTCAAGAATTGTTCCATCAGCTTTTTCACTTAGTGTCTGGTCACCAAAATAGCAGAGTCTGAGGGCCGCTCATTGTCACATCATTCGAAGTCCTCTTGTTAGCAGGCCCGCTAAAGAAAGATGTTTCCTCCAAACAAAAATACTTCATAATTTAACCTCAAAATGATCCATTATCTACCGTATACATTTGTTCCATAAGGTAAAAACAAAGATATGAGAAAAGAAATTAAAGGAGCATTTCTTCCTTTCTTTTTTTTTTTACATCATCTATCAACTCACAGCTTCCGAGAGCGATCTTGATCCTTTTGCAGGTAAAAAAAAAACCCCAAAAACTTAAGGCTAAATATTGGAATTTGCCAACTGAACATGGGAATTGTAATATTGCTCAATAATTGCATGATATGTTATCAGCATCTGTATCCTGACATCATAGCCTGATCAACTTGAAAGTTGCTCTTGTCTCAATGTTGTGTTCACAAATTTCTGCTGCCCCCAAGTGGTCAAAAATATTATTTTGTTTTTAATTGCTTATTGGGGGTTTAGATATTACTACATGTACCGGTAAGTATTTTACATTTTAGCAGCACTTTTACTTGTCGAGGCTCTGAAGCAGGTAAACCACAACAGGACTTATAAGTACAGCACAAGCCTATATGTGGGAGACTAGCAGCTCGACTAGCTAATGAACATAGAAATGATTCCTAAAAGGAAAGAGCATCATGGCGGTCTCTTTCAGTCTGCTGCTCTCCGAGGTCAATGTGGTCTGTTCTGCCTGCAGGAGGATGGTTCCCTGTGGTGTGGCTCTCTGTCCAGGGGGGCTAAGATGCACATGGTATTGCTATAGTGGAGGATTGTGGGATAATAGGCTGTCGGCACTATCTTTATTTATTTATTTTGTAAAGAGGCTTTGAATTCCATCCTTCAGGAGAGAAGCTCCCACTTGACCCAATCCTTTACAATTCTGCGATGCAACGCTCCTGCTTATGTCCTAAGCCCTTATTTTTGCCTTTTCTTTGTTACCTCACTCATATCTCTCTGTCTATGCCATCCATTCCCTCAGCCTTTACCATACATTATCCCTCCATGGGAATTAGCTGAATGAGTGAACCTGACTCTGAGTGAATCTCATTCCCCATCTGTATCCCTCCACATTAGCCTGATTGCATTTCCACTCCCCTCCTTTGCCTCTAGACATCAAATTAGCCTTTACCCCCTGGGCATCTGCAAAACATAACAACAATATTCACTTTTTCATCCAACCAAGTTGATCTATCAAATTCCACATTTCCATAAGCATGTGTGTCCCGCCTCTTCTTTACAATCTTGCCCCTCCACCTCTCCCGTCTTTGAGGGCTTCCTTTAGCTCTATTAAATTAATATTAAAGAAACGGGTTTGGTTTGACAGGAGCTGATCCGTCTTATTCCCACCCATAGAGATCGGCTCTTTGGTCTCAGTGAATGGCTGTCGGACAGAATCGATAAGCTACGGGAATAATCAATACAGGGGCAAGCAGAGTAGAAATATTAATGTTCGTGACATACTTTTCTCAGCCCTACAGCACATCATTTCTCAAAACAAAACTGAGAAGATAATCCCCAGCACTGTGAATACTGGAGAGGAACATCAAGACCCCCCCCCCCCCAACAAAATTAAAAAAAAAACAGCCAACTCCAGAGCGTTAATAATTAGGGTTTGGATGACTGGTTGCAGACGGTGTGGAAGTGCAATGTGCTGCTCGCCGATAAAGACGATTGGCTCTATTTACTGTTGATTCCTCTGACTTTTTTCCTCCTGTATGAAAAGAGAAGTCATTCTCAGGCACAATCAGTTAAAATTGCCTAATTAACCCAATTCTTGGCAAAACTGTTATCTCAGTTTTGATAGACAGGATAGATATGGATGCTATCTGGCTGAGGTCGTTGTAATTGTAAGTTTGTGTTTTGGATTATAAATCAAAAGACTTCAAATGTTGAGCTTTGAGTAGAATATGGCTTAATACTTGTGAGTTTGTCCAGATCCTTATCATTTCAGTCTAAAAATAAGAAGACTGAGATTAATAAAATGAAAAAGTAAACTATTTTTCAACTTTTCTTAAATATTGTGATCTTAAGATTTTCAAATTTGGCAAGTACCGAACAATTTGCAGCAGCTTCTGCCAACCATAAGCAGTCAGGTAAACCTGACAAAGCCCTTTCATCACAAGCTGAAAGGGCTGTCCAAGGTTAGATTGTTGCACCTCTTTGTGCCTTATTAAATGTAATAAATGGAAGAAATTGGTACAAAGACAGAATTGGGTTGTTACACTTCTAAGCTGTGTGTAGAGGACAAGGCTATGGCATTTTGTAACGTGAGAAAACATAACCGGGAGATTTAAAAAGCAGCAGATGGAGTTTCAGGGTCTCAATGCATTGGCAGCCACATAATTACAACAATTACAACAATTTGAGTTGGTGATGGATGCTACACACATTCAACATAGCTGGAAACCAACATCATTTTAGCTGTTCCATGAATGTATTTCCCCTGTTTCTCTTCAAAACATTATGTTCACACACACACCTGCACAAAATCAGAAGAAACACTTTCACATGCTAATCAAGGTCACACTCCGACAAGGCTTTTTAAATCAGTGAAATCTGTGATTGGTCTCCCGGCAAGCCAGCCAGTTGAATCCTTGCCAAGAGAAAATGTGAACAATTTCTCCATTACTTTATTAACAAAGTAGAAAATGCTTGTAAACATTTGCACTCGCCTTTCAGAGAGCTTAATGTTTACTCTTTCTCTCCTTCGTACTGAAATCTCTCTGGTCTGTACTCCATTTGAATTCTGCATGACCTCGGCTAAGCTTTTGATACAGTGGGCCATAATGTCTTATTCAGCCTTGTGAAGAACAATGTCAGCATCGGTGATGTGACGCTTCACTACTTCATTTCCTCTCTGTCAAACAGGTCTTTTTTTCTGTCCTGATCAAAGGTGCCACCCTCCTCGTGTTAAAAGGCAACCCCTGGGGCAAATCATGTTTGGCTCATTAAAACATTTTGTTTCATTATGTCTCATTAAAACCTGGCATCACCAATAATTCTTGATTTATGTTGTCTGACTGTATTCCAAATCTGAAGTAATTATATCCCTTCTGGCCCCAGAATTAGTAGCATTAAATATATTTTCACCAGTTTGGGTTTCTAATCCAGAAATATTTGCAAGAAAGCCTGGAAATTAGAGTCATTTTATTTTTTTGATTTGTCTTTTGACATTCAGGTGACCAAAGTAATACAGTCCTGAATTGCTAAACTGAGACAATTTACCAGAATCAGGTCATTCGTTTCTCCTGTTGACTTAGGGAAGGTTATCCATGCATGTATTTCCTCCAGACTGAACTTCTTCATTCTGCTCTTGTATCACCTGAACCAATATACTAAGACTGGCCTGCATGACCTTACACACATAGCAAGTGTGAACACATTAACACCAGTCCTTGCAGCCCTTCACCATTGTACCTGTGCATTTTTACATTAGTACAATTAGAAGTTATAATTATTTTGTGAATAGAGTCATAATAACAGCATCAAAAATCACCTCTTCTCTCGTATCGACATTGAAATTCCGCTGAGGCTTTTTGCGGTGTCAACAAGTTTCTGTCATTCCACGTGATTATTATCGACCTACAGCAATTAACCCTCACGCCGGAGCTCTAATCAATATCTGAAGCTAATGCCTCTCTTATAATCCATGCTTTCAAATTAAAC
This sequence comes from Brachionichthys hirsutus, assembly GCF_040956055.1. Classification (NCBI taxonomy): domain Eukaryota; kingdom Metazoa; phylum Chordata; class Actinopteri; order Lophiiformes; family Brachionichthyidae; genus Brachionichthys; species Brachionichthys hirsutus. The sequence continues at coordinate 5,257,039 of NC_090916.1, read as the reverse complement.
ATTAAGTGCCATGCTTTGCTACAGTTTGGGGATTGACTGAGGGACAAAATAAATTATTTTTGTTGAAAGCAAATAGAAACTCAGAGAAGCGGAGTGAGAGCATAACATGATAGTAAAATGGGAACTGAGTGTGTTTTTTCCAAACTCATTCTTTAATTTGTTGCCTTTCCCCAAGGTTTTTAAGTATGCATTACTGCTATCACTTTGGAGAAATGGATCATGCGTCTCGATCAACGGTGCGCTGGTTTTTAAACGCCGTTGCGCTTTGGGACACTCTGTGAAGACATTGCTGCAAATGTGTGTGTTTTTTTTTTTTTTTACAAAACCGATCAGGGAGCTTGTTTGAGCACAGTCACGCATCTAGTTTTTCTTCTGTGGTGAGGGAGAAATACGAAATGCGAATTTGAGCGTACTTGTACTGCAGATCAGAAGCCGCAGTGCAACTTGGTCTTTGTGTCTTGGCCTTTAGAGGTCCAATCCCAATTACTCTTTGTAAGTCTACCCCTTTGTTTTCAAATGCCCCTCGCAGTTTGACTTGTTCCTTGAAACAGAGTTTTGAGGGGCAGGCAGTGGTTGAAATCCTGTATCTTGGTAGTGGGATGCCGCGCGTCCAGTCATCAGTAGGCAAGTAAAATTTTGGTTCGGATAATTATCCCAGACTTTAATAAATTGGTAGATGAATACAACAGTCAGGTCGTTTCCTCCCACATCATGGTGATGGTGATATTTATCATTACACCTCTGATTAGAAGAAAGAAATACAAGCTCCTCTCCTCACTTTTTTCATTCTTCTTTGAAAAACAGATAGTCTTGGTTCTCATTTCCAATTCCTGATGCGCTCTGTTCTCACATTTTCTCTCTTTTTTCCACCTGGCGACTTTTAATTTGCACGCTACACTACCTGCTCTTTATTTCCAAGGAAGACCAGACAAACTCCCTTGGAGAAAATGAGAGCACAACATGACACGTTAGTCAGATGCGCAAGAGGTCAGGGACAGATGCGATTCATTTGTAGCATTTCAATTGCTAAATACAGCAAATAGCTCCAGTGTGTCACGGTGAGACTGCACCTCTCTGTTTAAGTTACAAAGGCATAATGAGGGAGAGGTCATTATCGTCCTTCCTCCAGGCATAGGCAGTGCCAGTGTCAAATCTACATCTGTATACAAAGAGTTGGTCAGTAGGATGGGAGGAGGGTGAGACATCATTGCATACTTCAGAGCCGATGTCTTTGTAAGCCTTACTAAAAAGTGTCCTGAAATGTCATCACCTACAAATAAAAATGTGAAAGCCCTCATTTATTACTATATATTTTTTTCCATTCCATTTTCATTCGTGTTGGCATTTAGAAAAGAAAACCTCTCTCTAACTTTTTGATTTAACTGTTAGAGCATTTTAGATTTGTGAAGACTGGGGATCATTTGGGACCTAAAACTGAGACAAGGCATCGTTGCAGCATTTTTCTGCTGCTATAAAAAAAAATGATACTTAAAACAGCCACGACTTTAAATAATTAAAAGCGCTCCTCTGAGCTACTGCCAGTTAAAATGATGTGTACTCATTTTAAATTCATCATACATTGCTTAAATATTTATCTGATACAGCATCAAATAATGTTTCAAATTACCTTGGATGTGACTCTCCATACCCGTACCCCATACCGACCCCCTGAAAAAGTACAGCAGGGAGCAACTGACATCTAGCGAGACAGATCACAGAGGGTGGGAGTTGTAGCTAATTTCATGCCTTGTATTTTGCTGTCATGCACGGCTAATTCGGTTCGGTCCAGGATAATTCAAACGCACGCCATGTGATCTTTTCAGTCTCCCCTTGCCTGTATCTCATTTGGTGGAGCCTGAGCTATCGCTGGACTAGGAAGGTCTTTCAAATCTGTATTACAGTTTACCTTCACACAATTCTCATTCAGAGAGAAGCTGATAAAAACCAAGAGGGAGACAGCTGTTCCATCTGGGTTTGCCAGCCTTGACTATCTCTGAGATGTAAATGAAGATCCAGCTCCACCATCCAGTGTGAATGGTCTTGCCCCATTTTTAATATAATACTGTAACAAAGAATGCCGTAGATAGCTTAATATATATATAAATATAGGTTAAATTCTCTTTAAAATGCTCTGAAAAATAAAATAGTGTCATGGATACCAATATTGATATATTCTTGATTCAGTCTTGATTATTATGAAGACTGGATTTAGTGCCTGATGTACAGTATATTATATAGATTTTCTGACTCAATAGAAAATAAATCTGTAATGTGAAAAAGTAATTATGTCATTTCATTGCATGTTACTAAATAATTTTAATGAAGATATAGTAAGAGTTTAGTTGGGAAGAGTTTTACTTTGCACACTTAAGTCATTACTTGCAAGAAGCACAGTGACACTCCTTCACTATTAACCTGTTACCTTCCTTTCCCTACATCATTAACACCGCTCAACAACTTCATCATTTCTTCAGTGACATCAGTCTCAGCAGAGATACGAGAGACAGGGACACAAACAGCCTCCATACTCGCATGTCACACGTCAGCCTCTGCATGGTGGAACAAATCCCGAATATCACAGCTGTGCCCCATATACTGAACAGATAATGATAGCTTATCCCCTACCATGTGGGGCACAGCTACACAGCCTATCTCCTGTCTCTTGTCAAAAGCTGTTAGGGTGCACTGGCCCTGTCCGACTGAGGAAACCGTCGTCTGGTCACTCTTGACAGTGCAGCTGATAATGAAGTAACACTCGTTGCCTGTGGCAGAGTAGTTTGTGGTCGGGTGAAAGTCAGTAATACCAACTACACCACCGTGTGGGCGAGGAAACTTGAGGTTTTGCCTGCACCTGAGCAGTTTGGTGTGTTTTTCTGTTGTTGTTTTACGGGCTGTTTATTTTGTGTGTTTTTCACACGTCGTGCTCTCCTTTAAGTTACGTCTCGGTTCCCCTCGGCCAGTCGTCATTGTCCGGAAAAAGTGGCAGTCCGCCCAGGTCCACCCCACTCCCGGCGTGGGTTTCGAAACCAGTGTCTCTGGCCTAAAGTCAACAATTCTACTGTCTTTTTATCATAATGTTTGATAGGGTAAAATATGGGTCTCGTGGTGTAGTGGGTAGCACACTTGACTCCCAGCCAGAAGGTCCTGGGTTTGAAACAAAGGCGTGCCGGAAGCAGATTGGATTGTATTGGATCAGCTGATTAAGCCAGCCGGTTTAAGACGCTCGCTCTCCAGTCGTCTTTCGCCTCTGCACGTTGTGATAATGCTTGAGAGAGACTGCTTTTGGGTGTGAGAGGTATTGCGTGTGTGGCACTGGATTTTGGTTTATGGGTTAATGTGGCTCCCAGTTTCAACATGGAAACACACATTGTTGGAGGTCCAGTCTGGATACAACTAGAAAAGCCATCTCAGTTTATAGGACCTGTCCTTCTCCTCACGGGACATGGGCCTCCACTGAAAACACACAAGCATGCACACACGCTCAGTAGACCAACCCATGCAAAACTACACACACCATCAGAGGCACTCCACACATTCACATAAAAATGAACACAAGAAGTACACACCAGAGATTTTTATTGCTGAGTTTCAAACCTCAACCACGAACTGTCTGGTTCACAATGGCGGATGTTTATAGCGTGTGTTCGCACTGTCCCTTTAAATCCTCTGAGCTCCACACTAAACTCGCCTTAAGTCCTCTGGTTCACTTCGAGGGATCCATCTCAAATATAGAGCGATGCATATCTCCACTGCTGGAGATGCTGCTATCAGACCTCCTCATCTGGCGACATGCTTTGGAGATTAGTCCGCTGCATGGCTGCTACAGCTCACACCGCCAGTGTCTCCTCTTCTCCTTCTCAAGGTCACATGGATGTTGAGGCACCAAGCACCAAAACCGCATGCACAAAAGATATGAACATAGCAAGTAATTGGGAATATCAGAGAACAACTCCTTGCTGGCGTGTGCTGATAGCAATTTAATTACCTCTCATTTTTTGCTCACTCGCCAACAAACTTTCTAAAAATGAAGGCGTCTGATTCAATTAAGAAATGAATTACTTCCTTCCTTCCGTCCTCCAACTGAGTTCACCTGAATAGGATAGGAAAAGTCAAGACAGGGATGATAGCACGTCTCAGGCAGCTGACATGATGAGGCCATAACTGGACTCAGCTAGTTTCCTCTCCCTTGTACGTGGACTCACATAATATGCAATCGCCTTCATAGCTACAACATAATCTCTCTCAATGCCTGCCTCTTTCTCATGCAAAGCAGTTCAGGGTACTGGAGCTCAGAATCGTGAAAACACCTGCAGGCATCTTTGTTGTCACTTGTGAAAATGTGTGTGTGTGTGTGTGTGTGTGTGCGCGCAAGACTGTCAAGCCAACTCTAAGGAGTGATGCCATCTACTGGTGGATAGATGAACAGAAGACCACATTTGATTTGATTTACATGACAGACAGCAGATCATTCATCATAGAACAAACTGATGGGGAAATAAATACATTGATCCATTTGCCCTTTTTGCAGTGATGCGATTGAAATAGCGTCTTTGTCAAATATCTTTACATTATATCTGATTGGACTCCTAGATTCAGTGCAGCCTGTGCATTTAGATGAAGGTTTTTTTTCTTAACACGATTCACATGCAGTTAGTCTGCGTGATGTGTGACTGTATTTATTCTGTCACTGCAGAAACGACTGACATGATCATAAACACTGACTCATTTGTCCTGCTGCAAACTTAATCATCCATTCCAATGACCTAATTATGTCCATGAGACAAATAAGGATTTTTTTTTTTCACACACAAAAAAAAGCACCCATTTGATTCCAAATCAGAATCACAAAGTAATAGAATACAAAGATGAAAAGTGGAATTTTTTTTAATTAACAATGTGTGATAAAGTATCGTCCATTGCCTCCAAACCTGCCATGGGGACTCCCAACAGCGAAGCCCCTCTGTTGCGTTCCACTGGCAATGCCTGCAATTTGTTTGGATCTCATGAGCCGTACAAGCCCTCTGCTGACCTTGCTCGGCCCACTCTTTCTCTGGATGCACCAAGCAAAATCTCCTACACATAGTATAAATACAATGTACCAGGACAATCTGTGAAAATGGCATGCGCCTGACTATTCAAGGATAACCAACTAGAACTCACAGCAGCGCTCCATACCGGTCTCCTGGACGTAAGAGCGACGGTTTTGCCCAATATGCAGATCAGACATCCATGCAATTCAAACAGCTGCAGAAGGGAACACTAAGCGACAGCCACTCTGTATTTGACAGACCTCATTCCAGGAAGTCCATCCTCACGCCTTCTGTGGCTCATGGCTGCCACATAGTAATAAAGTTATGTGTGGTGTATCAGGTGGAGGGTGGAACCAGGCTGCAGAGCAACAAGGAATATGCAATATGTAAGTGCCATCAAAGGTATGCTTCACTTTGTCAAACACATAGTGCCTCATTGCAATAAATGTCCTCTGGAGTGTTTCTGCTTGTGCATGTGCATGTGTGTGTGTGTGTGTGTGTGCTTCATAGCATGCATGTGTGTGCATGCAACCAGCCGGGGAACAGGCAGACTGCTGACCCACTTTGAGTTGTTTTCATTTTTTCCTTCTCTCCCCATGAGCAGCCACAAGGCTCTTATCTCTCTTTATTTTCCTCTTCATCCTGTTCTCCTCCCAGTATTTACCTGGTAATAACTCTGACATGAATCATTTCCGACAGGGAGGAGCTCAGCTTCGAGAGCAAAACTCTTGATGCAAAAGCCAAGGAAAGGAAGAGAAACTTTATTTTCATCACCACTGATGGATTTACAGTAGATCACGATGACCTATTCATTTAGTGAAGCACGTTCCAAATGACATGCAGCTCTTCAGTGTTAAATGCTATATGGCATAGCTGAAAAGAGAAGCCCCAAGACAATTGGGTTCATTAAGTTTTCCTGTTCTGTGCCACAGGCAGGTGATTGATCTTCTTTGATGTGTCCTTGTGAGCCTATGTCACATTAATAAAGTATGTCTCTGCTGAGACACTGATAGACTGCCTCCTGCTTTGACAAAGAGAGTTAAAGGAAGAATGATGGGAAGAGTAGAGAGACAGAGGAGAGGGAAAGATTGTAAAGATGGAGACACCCAGATAAAGGCAAGAGAAAGAAAGAAAGAAAGAAAGCGACTCTCCTGCCATAATAATCAGCAATAAAATTAACAATTCCGATTGTATATATATATCAGAAATTAAGGGTTAAAAACAGTATTTAACATGGTGACTTGGTCTTTGGCACGCATTACATGTACTGTAAGAAATTACAGTAAGTAGATGGTGAGAATTGATCTGTGTCCCATGAACAGGCAGCAAAGACGTCTGTTTAGAGTACTGAAAAGAGAAATCAGGACAGGCTCCAGCCCAGACTTATACTGAGTCGTATAGAGGGGGCGAAACGGGACTAATTTGGTCCATTTCCCCTTGTTCAAATAAGGTGATTTGGTGTGATTTGGTGTATTTTTGTAAAAACAGATTTAATCATTGAATTTCACAGAAATATAAATAAAATTACACGAAAATATCCTATTTAAAAATGAACAGCAATAGTCAGTATTACAACATTTTTACATACCAAAGTTTGTAAAAACCCAGCGATTGAGAAGACAGGAAAAACGTGTCGCAAGACATATTTCATTGCGCATGCGCAGTGCACTGCTAAGGAAGAAAGAAGAAAATGGCTTTGACGAGGTGAGATCAACAACCAGGCCTAATACGTTTTCTCTCGGAAATTATTTCATACGTCGACTCCGTTTTGTGTTTGATGTTCTATTTTTATATTTAAACTAGTATTTAGGGTCTGTGTTCGATCTTTTTCCGATTCTGAGTGAAGCTAATGCCTGCGGCTAACGTTCACACGGCTTTAGCTTGAGTTAGCTAGTTCTGCAACACGCAGCACTGACGTCGACAAATGCGGGACGCTGTTTATCAGCGGGATGAAAGTTACAATTAGTAATTTAATCACTGAAAATTCAGCGTCATGCATAGCCCGACTGCTTGATGACTATTTGTTCTCGCCGTTTAGGTGTGGATACTGCCTGATAACGGTAGCGTGGGCTTAGCTGTTTGGCTAACGTGATCAAAACCCGTATTATTTTGTGCTAAGCTTTTTACCAGCGCCGACCCAGCTGTCTCAGGACCAGCTGGAGGCAGAGGAGACGACCCGGGTCCAGAAGTCCTACTCCACCGCGCTAGTTTCTTCCCGCAGAGAGCTCCCAACTTACGGACAGAGAAAAGGATGGGTGCCTCGCACAATGGAGGTATATTCATTTTTAAATCTCTTATCTCAGACAAGTTGAATTTTCTTCACGTGTTTGGTAATTGTGGCGATTTCTTTCCTGATGTTGGTCCTTATTAGAGAAGTACACCTTGTGGTTTTTGTCTAAAAATCTGGTTTTTTTTTTTTTTTGCAGGACTTTGGAGATGGAGGAGCTTTTCCAGAGATCCATGTGGCCCAGTTTCCTTTGGAGATGGGTAGAAAGAAGAAGACCTCTAATGCACTGGCTGTCCAGGTGGATGCAGAAGGAAAGATCAAATATGATGCCATTGCAAGACAAGGACAGAACAAGGATAAGGTATACAGGCAAATGAGCAGCAGTCGCCAGTATTGTTTTGACATCCATTTAAAAATGTATCCATAAGTGTCTTAAGAAATGTCATGTGTGCATGAAATTACAAGCTTGGTAAATGTCTCTCTGAACGTACGAATTTATGTCTAAAGAGCAATGAGTGTAAATGTATTAAGATCAGACACCTAATTTCCTGGAGTAATTGAAGGTAGTCTTGGTTCACAGCGTCGGTTATTGATAAGCATTTCTCATCTTTTAAATGCTACAGGTGGTCTTCAGTAAGTACACAGACCTTCTACCAAAAGAAGTTCTGAATGAAGACGCTCCGAAACTTCAGCGGCCTGATGAGGAGGCTGTGAAGGAGGTGAGTCATGTTATACATAGTGTATGGAAACACAAGATGGATGGATTTTATAGATAAATATATTTGACTTAGTTGAGTAGTGACCAATTAGAATCACCGAAATCAACATTATATTAATGTTTTTCATTTTGCTGGCTGAGAATTTAATCAAACTATTCTCTGTAGTTGACAGAGAAAACGCGTGCTGCCCTGGACAAGCAAGTTTCTCAAAAGATCGCTGCCGCCATGCCCGTTAGAGCTGCAGACAAACAAGCCCCTGCCCAGTACATCAGGTATCGGTTTAAAAAAGGTTCAATATCCTTTTGGCATACTGAAAATAAGATGCAGATGAGAAAGGTCTCCAGTAATAACAATGTTATGTACCACTTCTATACTCAATTGATTCAAGTTGTTGCCTCTATTTTGAATTTTTATGCTGACACATCTTCCTCTTTGCCTTCCCAAGATACACACCATCGCAGCAGGGAGTGGCGTTTAACTCGGGGGCCAAACAGCGGGTGATCCGCATGGTGGAAATGCAGAAGGATCCGATGGAGCCTCCACGTTTCAAGTAGGTGACCATGTTTTAGTAGTTTTGTATTTAATGCAGTTATTCCGAATAACTGGAGTGTTTTGGTCTCAATAAACGGATAATTTTTCTTTGTCACTTTTGATTTATTTCTTATTTATGTTGAGTACCTCCTATTCGTGAAGTAATTTGAATAAGGCATTAAATATGAGCCTTATTCAATAAATTAAATATTGATGACGTGGTGATAGTTTGTTACTGTGGAAACCGTTAAACTTGTGCTATGCCAGCGCTCAGTGTGATGGAAATGAATTCGTAGATTTAATTTTCTTTTAAGTTTTGTTGAGCGGAGCAGTGTCGCAAATAGAATTTCCCCCTGGGATCAATAAAAGTTTTCTGATTCCGATTAATCTTATGTTTTAGGATCAACAAGAAGATTCCTCGAGGCCCTCCATCTCCCCCCGCCCCTGTGATGCATTCCCCAAGCAGAAAGGTCCAGCTTTTTGAAATGCTGAAAACATTCTGCTTTGTTAGTACTTTCATTATGTGGTGATGAAATTATATTGCTTAATGTTGACAGTTTTCTTTTTGTGCTTTTGTTGTAGATGACAGTCAAGGAGCAGCAGGAGTGGAAGATTCCTCCATGCATTTCCAACTGGAAAAATGCCAAGGTAACGCAGCAGCAGCAGTAATTTAAACTTTTATTTTGGTATCTGTTTATGTCAAGCTTGTTGTGAATGCGTTTCAATTGTTTTCAATATAATGCATAAAGATTTTTAGGACACCACATCTTGTTTGGGTAATTCCAGTTTCATTTCCATCCTGCCTTTTCCTCCTCTGCACATTCTTCCCCGTCGATGTGTTTAAAATGTTTCAGGGCTACACCATTCCTCTGGACAAACGTCTGGCTGCTGATGGTCGGGGGCTCCAAACAGTTCACATCAATGAAAACTTTGCCAAGCTTGCCGAGGCACTCTACATTGCTGATCGAAAGGTTCGCTTCCATTGTCTCCGATTTGATTGCTTGGATCAGATTTGCCGTATTTCTAAATATTATCTTTCTTACAATCCGTATTTAAACACATTCAATCGTCAAATACTGATTCTTTTTTCAGGCCAGAGAGGCAGTGGAGATGAGAGCTCAGGTCGAGAAGAAGATGGCCCAGAAGGAGAAAGAAAAGAAGGAGGAGAAACTGAGGGAACTGGCTCAAATGGCTCGAGACCGCAGGGCAGGGATCAAAAGTCATGGGGACAAAGGTGAGTCCTGAAAATGAGGACTATTTTGTTGTTTAATGTGTGTATTCGTGGTTCTTTGTCAGTATCGCTGCTATGTCCAAATATCAAACAGGATTTGTCACCTGTCTGTTGACGGGAGCAGTAAGCCGTGAAATATTGTCTGCTTCCCTTTTGATACTGAATGTATATTTTCGGAAGGAAACTCCAGTATGGTGGCTGTTTTTGTTCAGTTTTGAATCGGAATGTAAAATTATCAAGAATGAAGCCAATATCTGTCGGTTGTTTTTTGTCAAACAAGTTGACTGAGAATAAATGGCTTCCCATTTCTTCCATTCCTATACAGTCTCCTTCCCCCCATCGTCTCGTACATCTCCCCCCTCCACTTTCACACTTTCTCACCTGTCTTCTTGTTTTTCTCAAATGCTCTCCCTCTCTTTCTCCATGTGTCTTCCACCTCTGCACTTCCTCATGTGGGTTTTATTTAAAATAAGAAAAACCAAATGTATCACATTTTTCGCTGTGTTTCCATCCGTCTAACCCCACCCATCTCATATGATAGGCGCCGAAGACGGCGAGGCCAGGGAGCGCGATGAGATCCGCCATGACAGAAGGAAGGAGAGACAGCACGACAGGAATATTTCCAGGGCCGCTCCTGATAAGAGGTGCTGGACATGTGCTTTGAGCACACTGCATGTGAACTCCCTCTCCCATGTTTCAGTGTATTCACACAAATAAATGCGCAAATCACTGCCGAATCATTTATTGTGGCAGTAGTCCTTGTCTGCAGGGATCCACATACTGTTTGTACATATGAAGTGTGTGTTCAGTTTGTGTATGTGAAAGTGTTTGCGCACAGTCAGGTTGTCAGTGGGTGGAACTGTGACTGTCTGGAGGAGAGGGGTTGAAATGCAGATTACAGCTCATTGCAATCTCAATGTCAGCTGTCAGAAAGCCAAAACCTTGTTATCTTAAAGTTGCCTTTCATTTAACTTTCAAATGGCTCCTTGCTGAAGGAATAGTCGAGAGGTAAAAGTCTCAAAGCAGTTCAGAAAAACAACTTGTAAATGTAAAATTGTCATAGTATTAACAATAGAACTACCCCTAACATGTTTTTAGCACTTGTGTGTTTTTTTTATTGCAGTTTGTGTGTCATTCACTTAAATGTTCAATCTTTTTATCTGATTCAGGTCGAAGCTGCAGAGAGACCAGGACAGAGACATCAGTGAGCTCATCGCTCTGGGTGTGCCCAACCCCCGCACTTCCAACGAGGCCCAGTATGACCAGAGGCTCTTCAATCAGAGCAAGGTGAGAGGATATCGCACTGCACTCCATCTGCAGACACTGAAGTGATTTGTATTGACTAAAAAAACATATCAGCATTTAGTTAGATTTATTACCCAGCCATGTAACATGAGGAAGTATTTTCAAGTATTGTATTCTGTTTCCAGGGTATGGATAGTGGCTTTGCCGGGGGTGAGGATGAGACCTACAACGTGTACAGCCAGCCGTTCCGTGTAGGCAGGGACATGGCTTCTAACATCTACCGGCCCAGCAAGAATATTGACAAGGATGCCTATGCAGACGACTTTGACACACTGGTGAAAGACAACAGGTACTGAGGATTTCTTTTAATTATCCATTATCAATTGGTTTAAGTATTTACACGATCAACCACCACAACAAAGCAAGAACAAAAATTAGAGTGCACAGTTTAATTATAATTATCTTTTCATCTTTTCCTGTCCACCATCAGGTTTGTTCCAGACAAAGAGTTCTCGGGTGCCGATCATGGACAGAGGCGGGAAGGGCCGGTCCAGTTTGAGGAGGATCCCTTTGGTCTGGACAAGTTCTTGGAGGAGGCCAAGCAGCACGGAGGTTCCAAGAGGCCTTCAACCAGCAGCCGCTCAAAGGATGACTACCATGACAAGAAGCGCAGGAAGGAGTGAGTGCAACCGGCCACATAGTCCATGTAGGCCGGCTGCTAGTCTGATAGTAGGGGGGGAGCTAGTTTGTGTCCTGTCGGTGGTAGGACAGGATTTTAATATGCTCAAGTCTTTCATTGATGATATGTCAATAACTTACTTTCAGTGTTTGAGAACATGAAAGCTTGTGAAAGAGTCTGTTTTTCTTTTCTTTTTATTTACTCTGATCTACTCAAAAACATGTTGAGCGTATGGCATCTTACCGATCTACGGCATGAATGGACGTTACAACTAACACACACAGGGAGCAAAGCTCAGAGCCATTTCATCAGGTCAAAATCTGAGAATGTCATTTCAGATGTGGGCGGTGATATTTCTAGATGATTTGGCCCTTGAAACAAATAAAAAACAATTTATTGTGCCCCAAACCTGCAGGACTTGTATTTGTCTACATTTGTCCATGACGAGCCCCCTTGGATGGTTTTTGCAACTGTGTTTTATCTAAAACCAAAGTGTATTTGTGATCACAGCCTGTGTTTGATGGCAGATATGTACAGCAGTGTAAACAGTAAAATGTGAAGCACACCTGCTTTATAATTCTTGTTCATGACTACCAATGGAATAAATTTTGCGTAGTGTGTAATGGGTGTCCCACTTTGTCTTACTGAGGTTTTGTGGTATTTACACACGCTGCAGTGATGTTTCTCCTTGTCTGGTTCACATCTGTTTAATCTAAACTTTTACTACGTAGCAGGAAGGCCATGACTTTTGTCGTTTTTATAGTTTGTGGTTGGTCTTTAACCAGCAGCAATAAGAGCAACCGGAACCATCCAAGCTAAAACACATGAATTTACTTCACACGCCCAAAAAAAAAAAAACCCAGGAGGCACAATCCAGCATGCGCCTGGGACAGGTTTGACTTACTGCTGGCAATGTGATCATAGAGGGACCTCGGATGCAGGAGGAGCAGTATGGTTTTCATCCTGGTCGTGGAATACTAAGGAAACTGATCGAACAATAAACCATGACTCCACTGGCCTCTCGTTTATCGTAGAGCTTTAGCGTGAGGAGAGCTGCGTCTCTAGTATTTCTTTCAATCCCAGAGCGTTCTACATTCTGTTCATGCAGCCTGGATGTTTCGTTTTTGATTAACTGCACGGCCATGTCCCTTCAGTCATTTACACGCTGCACTTTTGTAAATGCTTGCAGTGTTTTTTGGCTTTGCAACACAAATATGAAAGGGGGGGGGGGGTTAACAGGCATATGTGTCCCACCTTCCTTTGAACAAAAGGAGTCAGTCTGCTGCCGGTGCGATGGGGATTCTGTGAAGGACTGATTCAAGTGTCAATTTGACGTGACTTGTTGCCACAGAGAAAAATAACTGTTTTGGAGCTACATTTATGGACATGAAATACTTGCAATGAGAAAAAAAATGAAGTCTGCACAATGAAAGCTTTTTGTTTGTTTGGTTTCTACTATACTGTGCGACACGGAAAAAGCTCCCTTCAGTCTGCATTTGTCCTCGTAGCATTGCTGAAGGGGTGACGACAGCTTGATAATAAGCATCCACTCTAGCCTTTATGGATGTGCACAAATGAAGGTGGATCAGATTCTTATTCATGAAGGTAACAGGAAATTGGTTCCTTGGCGTGGCTTGTGTGCGCTGTAACCGGTAAACATGTTGTGTTGGGCCTTATTGGAATCCTCTGGTTCCAGCCTGGGGCCCTGATGGATAGCTCCTTATCTTTGCATCGCACGGAAATAAACCAGCAGTGATAAATAATAGTTGTTCAGCACATCTGTGCACTCTTTGGATTTAAGGGAAGGATAGATGTGTTGGTTGTGTCTCTGCTTCCTCCCATCAGCGGCGGTAAAGCAATAAGTTTGGTGATAAATGTCCTCACAGTTACTGTTGATCTGTCAAACATGGTCAGAGAGCGATCTTATCTCACTCCATACACCTCTGTACACAAAGAGGAGTCTTTATTTTTGCGACTACATGGGCAAAGGGAGCATTTTTTTCCCCCTCGGGAACTTGCAGCAAATAAAACAAATCTTAAAAGGAGAATGCATTTATTCAGGAGGAGCCAAAAAAATGTCTTCAAACACATTCTAATGCCACTCCTATCAGTCGGACATCGGCAGGTAATTTTGGACACTTTTAATAATATCTCACAAAGGAGGTTCAGTTTTTGCTTGCCTTTACAACGACGCTGTGGAACCAGTAGTGAACAAACAGATTTGTTGCATCTTCAAAAGCTACGGATCCAGATCCAGGAGAATCCGCCAACACTGAAAGTGTGCTTTTTGTGAATAACTTCAAAACAAATAATGACTTCAATGTGAATCCAGTTGCTAAAGGTTTGTTTTCACAGTTAAGCAATGTAAAAATACAGATAAAATAAATGCAGGGCAAAATATTTTTGGTGTAAATCACAATATCGGGAGACTGAGGTGCTCGGCGGAGGTCTGCGCTCTACTGCTACTTTTGTCATTTAGACCTGCTGTAAGATCCTTTCTGTCCTCTTCAGAATGAAGCAGTTTTTAAGATAAGGTAAAACTCTAGGTCACATTACAAATATATAGTAAGAATAAAAAGTGCAAAGTTTGGGTCTGTCAAAGACTCACAAGTAGCGGCACAAAACTGAGCAGCTGCCCCCCCGCCCCCCCCTTTCACTCACTGAAATTTTGATCATTAGTTCCTCATCTCTGCATATTTGTTCCGGAGGTCACTCATCATTATAGCAGCAGTCTAGAGTTGGACTACTACTATTGGTCTACTGCCCACTGGAAAATGTTCTGCCTGTCAATCTATCTGTCCTGTCTGCCTGCCTGCCTGCCTTACCTGAACCCTGGAAAGCAGAATGAATCTCCTCGGCGACTCCCTCTGTGGATAATCTATTATGCTGGGAGGACTTGGACAGGCGTATCAATCTCTAATGGTTATGTCAGTCAGGAAGCAGCCTACCACACACAGGCGCCAGCAGCAGGGCCCGCCCAGCCGTGGTGGAAGTGCACAGGAAGTGATTGACGCCTCATGAAACACTCATTGCCGGAATTTAGCCAAGTGCTGGGTCTTAATAGGATGTCGGGGGGGGGGGGGGGGGGCTGATTCTCCCTGTGATTTCATTAGATGGACATCAAAGCAGGGAAATTGCAACAGAGAGCGGGAATACATCTTCAGTGAATAGGAAGTTATCTGTCATTTGAATGATAATGTTGGAACATCAGCGGTGGCATCTAACGTTGTCAGTGGAGATGCGGTAATGAGGATGTCTTTCTTAATGGGAATTCTATGTTTAGTGCATGAAATCCACATTCATAAATTGCACGATTCATCTAATGAGAGAGGAGAAACACAGTAAATTATAGATCCGACCAAATGAAGGATTTGAGCTATTGAGCTATAAAACACAAGGCAATTCCTATGCAGTTAACATGTGGGTAGCTTAGAGAGCTAGTTTAATGAAGCTCACATCTGAAAGTCCACAATGTCCTTTATTTCATTCGATGTTTGCTGAGATTACACCAAGGCCAAAAGTCTTCTCCATCTTCCTGCAAAGTAATCCATTTGGGTCTAGTTGTAGCGATAGCAGAATGATTTTGATTGGGATCAGAGTCAGTGTGATCTTCACAGTCCCATCAGAAGGAGTCTCAGTCATTATTAAAGTAGATACAGATGCAGAGTCTGTATCACACAGAGTAGATCCTCCTTTCCTGTTAACCCTGCTTCTGATCCTATTAGAGCTGGATCCTTATCACCTTCATCAGGTTAAGGATAGATGGGCTTTGTACACATTGGCAAGGGCTGGACACACTAATGTTTCATTATTTCACAGCCAAGGTTACAACCTTGAGAGGAAACAAGAAGGGGAGGGCTTGGAGATTGATTAGAGAATCAAATCATCTGATGTTATCGTCAACATCTTAATCACGGACCCTCCAGGAACAACAGAGTGACCACCAATCGCTGACCGGTCTCCGCCGTAAGCTCTGACTGCAGGTCTGTCGAAGGACGGGGCTTGACTTTTGTGTGGTCCCACAGTGCCATCTAGGAGGGAGGAAGCAGCGGTGGCTTAATTATGCGGCTTCTTTGCATGCACTCAAAGAAACAAATAAACACCGCCGGACCCGTGGTGAGAAATATGTTTTATCGGATAAGAAAGCAAGAAGTATAACCCCGAGTTTTGCAGCGGTGACTCCAGCAGTCCTTCCCATTGTCTGCCGCCTTCCAGGACACCATGCAGTACAAGGTAATATTGTTCTGAGGCTGAATCTTCTGATCCAGACGCCTAGATGAGGCAATGAAACCCAAGAGAGGACAGCTTGTGATCCAGCAAAGATTATCCGAGGGAAAAGTGCAATGACAGGAAAGGACGCTGCATCCTACTGATATCTCTATAAGTATGGGGACCCACAGGGGACCAGTACCCTCAGAGCAACGATTACAGGATTTAAAACTAGATTTAATGAGGTTAGACAGATAGGAAGGGGTTTTAATTGAAATTCTGGCTGCAGTTTTCTGAAATATCTGAAGATTCTGTAGTCTGGATGAAATAGAAGTGGATTTCATGAAACTTGGTGGGAGGTTTGGACAAGGGATAAGGGATGAAACCAGTACATGCCAAAGTGGGTCCAGATAAAAGGATCCAGAATTGTTTTCACTTTTTTTGTTTGGAATTTGGATTACAATTTAGATACTTATCTTTAATATACATATACTTTGTAAATACAGGCCACGTGGACCTGTGACGCTTGACTATGACACACCTTCGCTGTGATATCAACGTGTACAAGCTGAGCTTATCAGCCGCGCAGGTGAGATAGGAAAATCTTTTTTTTGGGGGGGGGAGAGGTATGACAGGAGCGATAAAGCATTTTCACCCCAAAACCAAAACTCACACAAGCCACCTACTCGGCTGCAGCGCTTGACCGGAGCAATAGCAGGTCAGCAAACACCTACTAACATCCAACAGAGAGAAAGCATTACATTTTTACCTGTTGTTATTCATTCATCGATATTTTTGTTTCTGGTCACCCACTGAACGAACATGGCTTCATAGACGATCTTTGTATACGTATCCCAACATTGACCAATGAGACTACCCGGGGGCGTGGTTTTCCGGCAAGTTTGTGCGGTCACGCAGTCCGGAGTCGAGTGGGCGTTTAATCCAGTCGCTTTTCCCCCTTTGTACATGGATTCCCCTCTAATGCTACACAAGTTGGACAACTTCAAGCCGCTGCAGGCTGCCGACGACATGGCCGAGAGCTCTCCGAACAAGCTGCTCAACGGAATCGGCTTTCACCGGACCCCTAGCGGTAAAAGGTCGAGTGAAAATGGCTTCGTGAAGAGCCGTTACTCGCGTCGCGTTAGGGAGGTAAGGCCCAATCGTCCTGTTCAAGCGCCGCTATTCGGTCTCTGCAGAGCCGTTTAAGGATGACACGCACTAGCTCGTGTGCTAATATGTAACTCTGTGTTCCATGGTTCTTCACGCTATATTTGATTCGCATACATGAAAAGCGTGTTGCGTGCGGCTCTGACAGCGGGCTAGCATCACATCGCGTTACAATGTGAGTGACGTCACGCTCAGCGGTACGTCAGTCCACAAGCTAGGTGACGTCATTTACCCAGCGATGCAACCAAAAAGCCTCTGGCTAGCGTTAGCGACTTGCTAATTTAACAATTAATGAATTTAGGAACATTCCCTTTTTATGTAATCACTTTGCTTTCATTCTTGACAGGAACTAAAAAGTTGCTCATAGGCTAAGAATGTTTTTTTTTTTTTTTTTTAATATTAGACCCAAAATGTAGCGGTGTAATGCTACACCTCGTTGTGTGTGTCTGTTTGTAATTGTGGGGTGCCGGTAGACTGGTTTCCACCTGCGCGGACTTTTCTGAAGAAGAGCTGTCTACTCCGTTATTACGAGAGCGTATGTCTCCATCTCCAGAGTGAGGAGGAGGAGGAGGAAGAGGAGGAGGAGGGAGGAATGTCTCCAGTCTTTGCAGGGCGTGGTCCCGACTAGGGCGGAATGAAAAGCACCAAAACACAGGGAATCCTTTAGTGATGATGATGATGGTGATGAAGGTGGGATGCACATTCCACGTTTGTTTTTACCTCGTTTGGATTCAAAACCGAAAAGAAATCTAAAAAGCACAGTGCTGTGCTGAAAGGACTTACCTCGAAGTCCAGACTTTAGGTAGCATTATATATATATTTACCACACACACACACACACACACACACACACACGCACACAAACAAAAAGTGCAGTGTTGAGTTTCTTGGAGAAGCATGACTGGTCACATGACTGGTCACATGAGTGACCATGCTAACTCATTGGTTGGGCTTGCTGGTTATATTTATATACTTATAAATCTTTGCATTAGACTTTGAATAAAATGGTCTTCGATTTTATTTTATTTTAAGGCTTTGCACTTTTTTTTTTATTTAAATGAAACTTTGTAGCAATTTCAAATGACACATTCTTTTGTTTTGCCTGTACAAGAGTCCCGTTTTGGAATCCTATGAAGAGACTCCGCTCCTGGTGGCCGTCCTCACATCCATGGGCTACGGCATCCTCACTATCTTTGGCCACCTTCGAGACTTCCTTCGCCTTTGGAACATTGAGAAGTGCCAAATGGCTCAAGAAAGAGATGAACAGAAGGTAAAGTACTATTGTTATATTAAACCCGATTGAAATTAAACACTGACTTGGAAACCTTTAAACATGCCATGTTTAAAGGTTCATGGCGTGATCTTGGAAAAATCCGCGGTGCAAATCGCTTCCCACTACATTCCCATTAGGACACAAAAAGTGTGTCAAGTTCGATATTCGATTCACAAAAGGTATCACCCCGCCTCTCGCCAATAGAAAGGTGGAGTCGACTCCGGCAGCCCCGTCACCCGCAAGGCAGATTAGCGAGGATGGATAGAGCGTGATAAACTACAAAGCAAGGCGTTAAATGATCCTGGATATTTTCTCTTTCCCCTGCAGGACTTTGTTCCCCTCTATCAGGACTTTGAGAACTTTTTCACCAGGAACATCTACATGAGGATTCGAGACAACATGGGCCGACCCATCTGCAGTGCCCCTGGTGCTACAATGGATCTAATAGAGAGAGTTTCCCATGACCATTACTGGACCTTCGAGTAAGCTCCAGCAGTGATGTGGATGTGTCCCGAGTTGGGTCAGAACCAGGGCCTTGTCTATATAGGTCATTATTCCCCTGTGTGTGTGTGTGTGTGTGTGTGGATTTGTACTTGAAGTCATTGACCTTATATTTCTTATCATGAAAGTGATGTAAGCATGATCCATGGCTCTTTTCAAAGTACTCGTATCTGTCGTATGGCGCTGAACACAAACTCACGACGCAGACTGAAGTGCCAATTCCATTTAATAATCTTTTTTGATTTGACACAAAAATAAAGAAGTGACAGTGCTTGGACTCACTAATATAAGAACCGCTTGAGTTATGCTCTAAAATACTAACGTGACATTAAACATAAATATAAACATTCAATGTAAGTGTAAACCAGAATGGGAAACTGGATCAGCGTTTTGTTTTCAAACAATCTTCCGTCTGTGTCATTTTTCCTGTTGATCTCTATGTGCACTAATATGCACTATTGTAATTCAGCCAATGTGAACTATTGTATATCATCTGTGCATTATAACTGGAGCACTTGATGCACGTCTAGCATGTTCTGTTCTTGTCAGGCACACAGGCAAAATAGTGAAGGATGTCATCAATATGGGTTCTTACAACTACCTCGGCTTCGCCGAGAACACGGGGGCTTGTGCCGACGCCGCTGTTGAAGCCACACAGAAGTATGGAGTTGGAGTGGGCAGCACTCGCTGTGAGAAGGGTGAGGCTCGCAATGCTATTTTCAGCATGACGTGTTTTTATAAAGCTCTCATGAGTGTATTTGTTTCTGTGAGTCGGGATCAAATGGACTTGTGTCAAACCTCACCTGCTATGTTGCTGCTTTCTCGTCTGCCCCTGGGTTCAGCACAACACAGAGGCCGCAGTCTTAAGTGGGTTTCAAGGATTGAGTCATCATATTTCAAATATATTGATGTATTGTGGAAGTTTGTGAAGCTGACTTTCTTTTCATAGCCTGCTTAAGCCTCCTTTTGACCCAGACGGCTGGAGTAGATTTTATCTACGGTACATAAAACATTTAGCGTGCCTTTTTTCCAGATGTTAAGTAGTGCATGAATAAGTCTCTGCTTGGTTGACCTAGAGATCAGAACTCCAGAAATGGCCTCCGTGTTTGTTGAACAAGAGACTCCAGCTCACAAACTCTGAGTGGAAAAGTAGTCTGATGAGGAATGTGGTGTGAAAGTGGGATTCTTTCTCCTCCAGGCAACCTGGACATCCACGAAGAGCTGGAGCAGCTGTTTGCCAGGTTCCTGGGTGTTGAGTCCACTATGGCTTTTGGAATGGGCTTTTCAACCAACTCCATGAACATTCCTGCTCTCACAGGGAAGGTATGAAAGTTCTTGTGCTTCATTTTTGGTCTGCCTAGAATTTCCTTAAAAGTCTTGACGTGATTACTTGATCTTCTTTCTCTTTTTATTATGAGTTGCATTGGCTCCTGTACCCCATGTGTGATTGTAATTCCACAAGCGTCAGTTACAGAATAAGACGGTTTCCTGTGTTCAGTGAAAACAAGCGATGTTTTCGGATGTATTGCCAAGCTTGAAGAGGCTAGGCTGTTCCACAACACACTACTTTCCTGCCAGAGTGCAGGCTGTTAGGTCACACATGCCAGTGCTTACTTGCGTCCCTGCTTTTTCTTCTCCGTCTCGCGGCACTCAAACGGGAAGTAGAGGTCTCAGCCGACAGGCGTGCGTGCCACGTGAGTCAAAGAACACATTTCCTGGCGGCCACGAGAGTGAAAGGCTGATGGAGAAACCTCGACACACAGCAGAAACAATTCAAATCCCTGTCCTTCGTTCGAGGGGCTTATAAATGATTTGCTGCGTCTGCCACTTTTCCACTCACTTGCACCATTATCATTGTATAATTAATGTGTAACAAAGGTGTGAGGAAAATCTTATGACATAACGAGTCAAACATTTCTGTCCTATAAGTTCATTCGGTTTTGAATCCGTGCACGTGGATATCAATCTTTTATGAGAGGTTTGCTCTCTCCTTTCACGCATTGTTTGGGCACTTTCCTGCAAGGCAATCATTGCTTTTATTTGGAATCCTCCTCATGTTTAATGAATGTAATAAATACTGTTCGCCAAATGAAGAGAACAGGGTTGCCTGTATGACTTGTGTTACCGAGGGCAGTTTGTAGGCTGTGGAACGGCTGTGGTGGTACATTTATTCCTGTCAACGGTGAGCTTTGGTCAGAGAGTATTTATAAAGTTCATTAGAGCATTGGTCAAAGTCGTTACTCGTCGCCGACACTCCAGCATGGGAAATTCTGAGGGGTTTCAGTCGTGCAAGCAAAGCTCTGGAAGTTTCAATAGGCTGTGACTTCTTTCTGGATGACGAGAGGATGAGATGGGCCAGTAAGCTTCTTCTTCTTCTTCTTCTTTGGTTTTTAGGGTTGTCTGATTTTGAGTGACGAGCTGAATCATGCCTCACTGGTGTTGGGTGCCCGCCTGTCCAGCTCCACAATTCGGGTCTTCAAACATAACAGTGGGTGGATCTCCTTCAGTCAGTGTCAGAATGTCAGAATGTCTCCAAAACACAGGATGATGTACACGTTTCGCTCAATCTGTTCATTATTTATGTTGCGAAAAAGCGGAAGAAAATGAATGAATGGTCTTGTTTACATTTTTGGAATGTATTCATTCCATATTTTTTCTGTATATTTTAGACATGCAAAGCCTGGAGAAGATGCTAAGAGATGCCATCGTCCATGGGCAACCAAGAACCCACCGACCCTGGAAGAAGATCCTCATTTTGGTGGAGGGCATCTATAGGTATGTTTGGATAGTTGTTTAGGGAACAAAGGCGGGTGTGTATGTACTGTATGTGGGACTACCGGTACTATTATTGAACTATTTTTACATCATGTTCTTGTCCCGTAGTATGGAGGGCTCGATCGTCCGTCTACCAGAAGTCATTGCTCTGAAGAAGCGCTACAAGGCCTACCTGTACCTGGATGAGGCCCACAGCATCGGGGCCCTGGGGCCCAATGGCAGAGGAGTGGTGGACTATTTTGGCTTGGATCCCAATGATGTCGATGTGATGATGGGAACGTTCACGAAAAGCTTCGGGGCAGCCGGGGGATACATCGGAGGCAAAAAGGTGAGAGCGCTGTTCCACAGACGAATCTAATGTTGTGATGTCAGACGGGGGTTACATGAACACATTTTTTATTACTCATTTGTTTAGTTATTGCTTCTTTTAAAACCATGAATAAATCTAAACTTTTAAGATGGTCAATCTAGAGTATTTCAATTAATCCTGTATCAATACAGTAATGACACTTCTAATGCTTTTCAAAATATTCTTTTTTTTTTTTAGATATTGGTAATAAATCTCCACGATGAAAATATATTTTTATAGAAATTAAATAGTCCTTCAACAATTGTCTCTTGCTTCAGAATTAATCATCAACATGACTAAATGATGTCACATTGAATTATATTAACACATGGATGTAATGTTGGGGCTGTGTTTTTGTGGCAGGAGCTGGTTGACTACCTCCGCAGTCATTCTCACAGTGCCCTGTATGCCACCTCCATGTCCCCCCCTGTGGCCCAGCAGATCATCACGTCTATGAAGATTATCATGGGGGAGGATGGGACCACGCTGGGTAGGTGACAAATTCTAACATCGCCCTCCTGCTTGTATTGTGCTCGGCCTTCCATCGGTGACCACAAGATGGCAATGCAAGCCAAATGTCTCTGAGTCCTTCGTTTCACCCTGAGGTTTTTCGCAGATGGCTTTTTGACAGACATTTGTTTCCTTTCAATTCACATGAGCTTTGCCAACTTTTGTACTTTAGGTACTTCCTACTTAATCGGCTTTTTTACGAGGAAAACTCTTCATTCCCAGACGAGTGATAAAGGTTCCTATCTGTCGCCGTCTGGTAGTTATTTACCATTAAATGAAAGTGATCTTAAGAAAACTGTAATATCAGTAAGTCCATTAAGAATGTAGTGTAAATGTTACTCGTGTTCCAATTTCCATTCAAAATGCATCAATAAACTGCATGAAAATGTCAGTAACTGTTTAGGAAAGTCACATGATGTCACACCTCATGTGGGTGTCGCCAGGTAGATTTGGGTTACATCTGCTTGTTAATCTTTGATTTGATGACGGAGAGTCCTGCGGTGGGGGGGGTAAGCTAGTGTTTTCCCCTCCTCTCCCTTTATGGCTTTCAGATGTGTGTGTCTTTGTGCGTGTGTGCTTCTTAGCGGTCATGCTGGGCACAAACCAGCGTGGTGCTGCGGGCCAGAGATTTGTGCGATCAATCTCTACTGGACACACACAAACAGATCGCTGGTCCTGTTTTCCTTGTAGGGCAACACCCCCTTCGCTCTTTACCGGGGGTGTGATTGATGCTGCCTCCCTCAAACTGCTGATGTGAGATCGGGTTACCTTGTTCCTCCGGTCATTCAATCATTAGGAATGGGGAATAAACACCGGGAGCAACGACTGTTGCACAATGTCATCAACTCTCCAAATCCGTTCTGAGAGGAGAAGGCCAGACTGGCTGACCGTATCTCATTCCCTAGTTTTCATTGCAGGAGACAGAGTCTGATGCTTTGCAGCCGTGTCACTGTTTGATATTCGGGCCAAGATTCAGACACTGACGCAAAGTTAAAGCGACAGCGGAGCCGCCTGCGAACGCTCTCGCTGCTTTCAAGTCGCTCAGGGTGGCTGCTCATGGTTCCGGGCATGGGCCCGAATGTCGATGCTTTGGATCTCTTGACTAAGCAAAAAGTCCTAATAAATATAATGTCAGACTTCTTTGTGTCTTGTGGTGCTTTGAACCCCCCCCCCCCGTGTTTCAGCACAGCCGAGCAGATGCATGTTGCTGCTGTTAGCTTGGTTAAGGCGCTGTCTGTGGGAGCTCGGGGCGCTCTGAGTGGACGCACAGCAAACACTTGAGGATTGATGACTGGTCATCCTCAGCCTGTTGGCCTCCACTTTAAAGAACTTTGTGTTTGTGCGCACACAGAGCTAACGAGAAGAGGTCTAATGAGGCAAATTAAGTGAAAACACGTGTGTTTGTGCGCAGCGGGTGAGCAGGGACTGGGATTGTTGAAGCCGTGGGGATGCCGTGTGGTCAGTTGCTAATTTCAGCAGAACATTAGCTGTTCGTAGTATCGTGTTGAGTTCTACTGACTGACTAATTACCTAACGCCATGTTAAGTTTCCACAGGAAACTCACGATGGTGATTTCACTGTTGTTCATCCAGTGCTTGGATTCACCACAGGCTCACACCCATGGGTTCCCCTCATCTGCCCTCTCCAGGTGCTGATCGCCTCACACAGCTGGCTAAGAACACCACTTACTTCCGCAGGAAACTCGCTGGTATGGGCTTCATCATCTACGGCAACAATGACTCGCCCGTCGTGCCCGTGATGCTCTACATGCCTGCCAAGATTGGGTACGTTGTTCCTCCATAATGTCATGTTGTTTGATGTTTTCAGGGCTTTAAAGATGAAGGATAATCCGGATTGCCAATCACAAAAAAAAAAAGATCTGCTTCATTTCACATTTGGAAATCAGTCGGGGGCTGTTGTCTTTTAACTAGAACCTGAAAGACGTGGTGACAGCGGTGCAGAGATCAAATTTTGTCACTTGAATTTGTAATCTTGTTTCCTTTCAGGGCGTTTGGTCGGGAGATGTTAAAAAGAAACATCGGCACAGTGGTGGTTGGCTTCCCGGCGACCCCCATCATCGAGTCCAGGGCTCGTATCTGCATCTCAGCCGCCCATACCAGAGAACTGCTCGACAGGGTAAGCCATGCAATCACTCTCAGGAGATTCAATAATATATATTTATTTATTCTAAATGTGCACGTTAGCGTTACAGTTTTACTTCTAATAAGTACAAGACACTGTGGCTGCAGCGGGGTGACATAATCGGCTCCTTCTGACGACCTCACCAGATGTTCCCAGATGTTCTCACTCTGAAACGGTGTAAACAGGCTCCACATAAGTTCAAACTCCAAATGAAATTCACTTAAAGTTGGTCACTGGCTGTTCAAGTTTGACCAAACGTTCTGAAAATGATCTTCTCAGGATATTTGCATTTGCGTTTGTGTGGATTAATGTCGGATCATGGATGAACTTTGGGGGGGGGCGTGTCTATCCACAGATTTGTAGTGTGAGCGCGCCCAGTCAGTAATTAATGCTTCCCAGTATGTCCTTTTTGTTATAAGCTGTCTCCAAGTATTACAGCGTGGCTCAAAGACTTTTATTTGAGCTGCTCTGTCTCTCTAAAGGCACTTCCTTCATCTTTGTGAGGAGCATGTCAACACCGTTTGTAATAGTCCATTTTAAAGAACATCGGCCTTCCTTTGTAGAGAACTTTGGCGAGCCGCTTTTTTCCGTCTTTGGGAAAAGCCGGCGCTCGCTATTTCTCAAAGCGTGGAATCAGGAAAAAGGTCAGGAGGAAGGTAAATTGTTTCCAGGTGCCCCGCAGTGTTGCAACGCTGATACAGTCTCTTGTCGAAAGAAGGAGAGGAGTTTCTGTTCAGCCTTCTGTTTTGTTAAGAGTTTAAAAATCCAGGCATGATCATTTAACACCTGACCTGAGAAATCCTCCTTCCAGTGTTCTTTTGTTTTTGGTCTGATGGCTTTGATTTCATGCTGATGGACGTGGGTTATTATGTTTTACAAATCCGTTGCAATCTTCTGATCTCTGTCCAGGCGTTGGACGCCATCAGTGAAGTGGGTGACCTGCTGCAGCTGAAGTACTCGAGACGTGGACCGCCTCTTCCTTCACTGAGGTGGACGACTGAGGACAGTCTGCTACAGGACTGAGCCACGCCATCCAGCCCCCCCCCCCCCCCCCCCCCCCAACTCATGTGTGCCTCGCCTGACTATACAGCTACTCGCCGGTTCTCCCCTTTCTTGTCCCTTGTTTCGCTCTAAGCTAGTCTCGTTCCTCTTCCTTTGCCCCCATGGCCTTACCAGTATAAGACACGGGTCAACCCAGGTGTGAATCCCACACATTAAACCTGCGTTCACTCGGACTTACAGCAAGAAGGACCAAATCACAGGCACCTTTCCATGTCAGTATTAGAAAATGCCTTTCAATTTGTTCTAAATTATTGCCGGTGATTGACTCTTAGTGCTGTGAATGTGTGTTTCATTTGTGCAATAATAGTATGGCTGTTCTTTTCTAATTCAAATAACCTAGAGTTCTGACTCGTGCACATGGATTCGAAGAGATTTAATCATAGACATTGAAACAGTAAACACGAGGAATAAGAAAATGCGGTTTGTTTATGCCAAAGTCAGTAATACTACCTTTGGGTAGCATCCCAAAGGTGATAGAGATACTTTATTTACACGAGTGTTTTCCTCCATTTGTATTTATCTGATGATATATTTTCTAATTGCTTTTACTTGAATAGAGTATAGAATAATGAGAGCTTCTCCTAACCAAATGATATAAATATAAAGATATGTTTTGTACCTTTTCACTTCAAATGCAAAGCAGATGTTCCAAAAGAAAACAATTTAACAGGGAACAATCCCGGGAGAGGCTAAGGAATATTTTTTACTCCTTATTTTCTAGAGATATTTTTCAGCCTTATTTACTGTTTACACCTGCTCTCAAAAGCTCAAGCCGAGAGTCTGTAGCATTTCTATAAGAGAACGAGCTACACGTGTACCTTTTTCTTTTTTCTCGCTCACATGCGGCTTGTCGTGGTGCTTTCATGTGAAACAGCCTCAGCACCGATCAGGGAACGTAGCTCTGTATGTATGAAGATGCTAAGATGCTGCTCCCGAGACCATCTGATATACAGACGGCTTTATTGCATTTAAAAAGTATTAATCGTCTTTCAGCAGTTTGAGTTTTGTGTGTGTGTGTGTGTGTGTGTGTGTGTGTGTGAGAGGGGAGTAACTTACCTGAACGGCAGCTCTGAATTAGCTGACCACGTGCGTGTCTTAGCTTCATGCTAGCACTACTGACAGGCATTTCACATGCACAGATGACGTAGTCACTGAAGCCTGCAGGATATTTGTTTTTTCACGATTTATCTTTATTTGTCTTCGAGAATGTTCATCTATATAAATCTGTTTTCACAGTCCACACTCTTTATTTCCCCCACCGTTTTTGACCTTTCCTGTGTGAGCTCACCTTAAAACGTGTCTTCATTGTCACTGTTCATGTTTGCGGATGTATGCTCTGTCATTTAACTGTGAATTTGAGGTCAAGCAGAAAGCCGGTCATGTGACCTTTCTTGTAAAATGTCCATCAGAGGGATTGAACTCACGAACGCTGCACATCTCCGTCAATAATCGCTTTGTCGTCTTTGAGTGAGTCATTCCAGAATTGTTGAAGTTTTTTTTTGTTTCGCTGCAACTCCAGGATGCACTTGCTTTTAATAAATATTTTAAAAAGTGAGAGACGTGACTTTGATTAGAATTGCATTCTTCAGAAATGTGGCGTAAAATATTTTCTCCTTCAGGCTTCCTCTCAGCTGTCTGCAGCACAATGGCGTATGTCAAGGCTCTGCATTTTTGTCTGGCTCAATTTGTATTTTTTTTATTGCAAACAGCAACGTGAATGTTCTCTCACTGCAAACAAGGAGTACAAATAACAAAAGATCCGAGCTACTATCTCCCACAAACATTGGGAGCAGCTGCTTTTGCCCTTGGAGTTGTGTTTGGGTCACACTTAGGAGTGTGGAAAGCCACTGGCTTCGTACCGAGCTTTGGAGCGAGTTTGTGTTCATTTTGCAGCAGGCGGACTGAGCTTAAAGTCACGATTTTGGAAAGCTCATGACAAACATGTTTGTGAGCCTTTCGGACCAATCAGTCACTGACATCCTGCCTTTAGTTTACACGGCATTCCATGACAGCCAGTCATCCACTCTGGTTTTAAAAAGGCATTTTAGGGAAACTGAGCCAGCGGGGTGGCATGATGTGTTTACAGGGTTTTAGAAAACAAGCTTCTTCTTTTCTTTTCTTTTTTTTTTTTTTGAAGAGTGTTATTTAAACATCAAAATTAATTTAAAAGTGTGTCTTTCCCGATTACGTTTCCTTCTCAAGGTGTCTGACCGCCTCATACCCAGAGTTATAGCCGATTGTGGGTTCCATGTAAACTAAACCTTGTTCCTTATCAAGAGCCTCAGGGGCCCTGCGTGCCCCCCCCCCCCAACTCCACACAGCTGTGAGCAATAAGGCCCCCCCCCCCCAAACTCCTCCAGCATCAACCGTCTGAATGCGTGCGTAAAAGGGGCGAGTTTACCGAAACCGGTGTTGGGCTGTGCAGGCGCGCACGCATCCGCGCAAACCGGTGGATGAACTTCATCTGGATAATGGATTAACGCATCAGACAGATAGCAACTCAACGCAGAGCGAGCTGCGAGCTCCAGATGTCAATGTATTGGAAGAGAACACGCACGCACGCACGCACCCACCCACGACGGGGTGACTCACAGTTTAAAGTAGTCGAATAAGCGCGCGCCGGTGCGGACGGGGAGTTTCTGCGTGGGATATCTGACATCTTTCTGGTACTTAAAGCGTCTCCAGCTGAAGTTTATTTTTTATGGGGAAAAGCGGCGCTGAGCTCGACCCGCCGTCCGGACTGACAGTTGCTGCACGTGGCGCCGGTGCCTCATATGGATAGTGCGCGGGGTACCTCTGGACACTGTTGCGCGTCTTTCTGAAGTGCGACAAGGGCGAAGCGTCAAACTGCAGCGGCGAGCTCGTTTTAGGGAGACCAGTTGACTCCAGTTGTTCCGTGCACGAACCTTCACGGGAGAGAAGATGCGTCCAGAGGTCGTGTGGAGAATCCAGGTGCTGCTCGGTGTTTGGTCCCTATTCCTGAGTTTGGGGACAGGCTTCCCGACCAGGCACAAGAATGTCGGCCACAAGGTAGGTGTTCTTCACACGCTGATGGTTGCTGATTGGAATTTTAATCAGTTTTAAAAACCCATCTGCAGGGTTGAAACCTGAGAAGAGAAATAAAGCAATGCCCTTGTGGGTCGTTTTTTTTATTCATTACAGGTTCATTTATTTTTGCAAGGTTTTATTAATAGTATTTAGATATCAGTGAAAAATGTTGAATAAAATGTCCTAATTATTGCGTTCTCTCCATGTATAGTCAAGTTTGCCTACACGAGGCATTCATCCTGCTATAATAAATCCCAACTCTCTCTCTCTCTCTCTCTCTCTCTCTCTCTCTCTCTCTACACACACACACACACACAAGCTGTGCAGTGTGTGTGTGTACACGAGTCTGTTTGTGTTACACACAGACATATTTGGATATCAAAGTCTGTGTGTGTTTGTGTCAGGGTTCAGTTTGAACTCCCCTTCTTGTGTGGCCTCCCATGGATGCCCTGTTGGGACTCTCTCATCATCTGTCTGATGTAAAAGAAAAAGAAAGGGGGGAAAAAGGACAGAGAGGGAAAAGGGAGGAGAGAAGAGCAGGGGATACTCTTGAGAAGAAAGAGAATCTCCCAGTGACTTGATTTTTTTTATTTTTTCCACTCAGCAGAAGGCTGCAGTTTGACGATTGTGGAATCGCTTGCGACCTGCTGGATGTGTGTCTGTGAGGATGGATGGATGGATGGAGAGATTAGCAGAGGGGAAGTTCAGTAAAGAGGGTGCCCAGTAACGAGATACGTGTGCAACCAGAGTACAGCGAGCCCTCAGCATCTCCCACACTGGAGTCCTGGGTCAGGTGTCATTCATCTGATTGTTTACATTGGCCCTTTTTTGTGTTAATGTGGAATTTCCTGTTTTTGCTTTTACCCCCTGTCTTTCAGCTCAGGGGGCGGGTGGGGGGGGATGTTGCAGTGGCCTCTTTTCCAAATATCAGGACCTGTTTGCCCTGGCTCTTTTGTATCCTTACCTCCTGCCCCGACCTCTACGACCTCATCCCGATCAAGGCATGCCGTTGCCGTCCTGTTTTCATTTGGAAAAGATGGCGATCAAAGAGTGTCCATAGTTTATTGTTCTTCTGTAATGGTTTTGGAAACAGCCAAGTGCAGTAGCCTTTGATATCTGCGGGCACATAAATCAGACCCGCCACACTGCCTGCCTTTCCATCCAGCACCCACCCCCAACCCCTCCGGATCTCAGTTCCCTCAGCTAGTCCCCCCCCCCCCCCCTCCTCCTCCCTAACCTGAATGTGTGTCACCACCAGTAGTAGCAGTGACAGTAGCACAAATATGGAATTTTCTACCAAGTCAAGGGAGGACTGAATATTTAGATTTGTCTGTGAGGAGAGAAGCAGACCAGACTGAAGTCCCCTTCTCATGCAGATCTGCTAAACACACCACATGCCATCAGCCACTGGGCCTTTGATCGGAGGAGCCCACTGCAGAGAGGAGGAGAGCAGGATCAGAGAGAACAAGGGGGAGGACGAAAGGAGGAGCAGAGTGATATACAGGGTGAAAGAATACAGGATCCAGATGTGTAACAAGATGAGAGGAGGAGGGTGTGAAAGTATGCAGCCTCTCTCGCTCTCTCTCTCTCTCTCTCTCTCTCTCTCTCTCTCTCTCTCTCGACTCTGGACCTTCTGTGGAGCTGTGTGAGTTTATAGGTGTAAGGGCAGATGTGTTTGAGTGAATGTGGTTATTGCTTGGGCAGACTTGACAATGAGGCTCCCATCATAACAGGTCAGGGAGGGGGGGGGCAATGGAGGCTCATGCTGGTGGATGATATGAAAATGAGGCAGTAGTAAAAGGTCCAGTTCCGCTTTCACAATCCAAGGTGACGTCTTCCGACAAATATAGGGAATAATAACTATAACAATGCAACTAACGCAGAAGAAGCGTCCATCCATGAATCCGTTTTCTTGTAGACCGACCAATCGTAGTTGTCTCAACCACAGCCGCTTACCCGCCCGGTGGATCACAGATCTGCTGGAGCCTGTCCCAGCTTGCTACGGGTGAGAGGCGGGGTACTCCACGGGTGAAACGGCAGCTTATCGCGAGGCCAAACGAAAGACAAATAACCATGCATGCCAACGCTCACATTTACAGTTTGGTGTGACCAATTCACCTAAGATTCGTGTTTTCTTTTTTTGTGGGGGGGCGAAGATCCCAGAGAGAATCCATGCAGACACAGGGAGAATATATAAACTCCGCACAGAAAGGAATCGAACCTGGAACCTTCGTCCACCCTGCCGCCCATGAGGCCAATTTTAAGGCTTTATTTAATACTTTCAATCAATTTTCTTTACAATTATATGAACTATTAATCCACTAACAGTTGATTAATTGTTCAAATTCTACATTTGATCAAATCCTAAAAACTGGATCATTAAAAGAACAATTTTAGAGCAAAACCAAAACAAAATATTCATCCAAAATCAAAAATACAGTATATTTACAAAAAAAATTGCATTCATTTATTATTTATTGATGTTATTTTTAGCAGCATTATTCTGACATTTTTTTATTTTCTTGGCAAAAGTGTTCTTTTGCAAAAGATTCTTTTCCAGTCATTGCATTTCTTGCTGCTGTTTGCAGTACAGAGAACCAGAGGGAAGGGTTAAATATCCCAGCACGGTTATGTGTTCATCACTACCTGGGACAGATGAATGGAGAGGTGGCTAATTTATTTTCTTTCACCATTCTCTTCAAACAGACAGTAATGTGTTCGCATGCCTTTTATTTGACTGACCGCATGCATTTTGGGGCAATCAGAGGCAGTCAGTGAACGTACGACCTGCTCGAGAGGCCAAAAATGTATAAATCATCAGCCGGTGATGCCGACATGCCATCTCTTTGGCCCGCTGAGTAAACCGCAAACTGACTCGGGTCAGAGCTCATAATCCTGTCCCATCATGTTTGGGCCACAATGACACAGACATGATAGCAGATGTGGGCTCATTAGTGGTTCCTGAACCATGTCAGGTATGAGAAAGATGCATCCTATTACACTCACGCTGGAGAGTCTGAGGCAACGCTGACCAATTTTCAGCAACTATAATCAGGATATAGTACATATATGTAAAACTCGAAATTAAACGGCGGCCATAGTGGCGGCGGCACGGCAGGTTCAGACGTTCTTGCAACAGTCCGGGGGTCCCACGCCTCCCGGGCCCTCTCATTAAAGCTAAAAGAGGATCCCCTCTGGCACAGACCCCTCTTTGTCCACGGCCTGGATGCCATGAATGTTGTGGGAAAAAAAAAAAGAATGGAATGAACGACGGCTGGTTGGTCACTTGGCTGGTTAGTTGGATGCCTTGAGGGGGGGGGGGGGGGGGGGTGACCAAGCTGTGAAGTGGTAGATGGTTTCTCTTCAAAACAGAGCACTAATTGTTTAAACATGCATCAATGAAATGTTATAAGCGATGGACCCTTTTTTGTCATTAACCATAAAGTTGACGTGGGGATTTTGAATTTCCTTTGTTCTTCACATTAATGAAGGCGCCGTCCACCCACAGTCAGCATTGATCCAGACTTTAAGGCATTTCCTGTAGGCCATTTTTCTTGACTTATTCTATGAGGTTATTGTTTCTGGTCCAGATGAACCCTTTTTTTTTTTTACCTGATATCTTAACTTGTGCTCACAGGCTCATGGCCACCACATTCACAACGCCGGGGTCCAGTATGATTCTGAAGCTCTGGAGCAGCAGAACCAGGTCCAGAGTCTCCTTCCTGAGTCCAATAGCCACCAGAGGAGGTGGTCACATCCCCAACACCGCACAGTTGATGTTCTTCCACAACCCGAGCCTGAGGAAGAGACAAAACCCTTCATCCTGGATCTCAAAAACTTTCCAGACCTGGCCAATGCTGACGTCAACTCCCAGAACCCGAATATACAGGTGAGCTGGCAATTTGAGACACGGTTCTCGAGATTAGTTCATCATTTTTCTATATGTTAGGGAACATTTGGAACTTGTGCCGACCTCTGCAGATGCACATTAGCAAGAGAGTCTTTAAGTTGACCCACACTTTCTTAAGTTAAGAAAAGGTCTAATGATGTATTCAACTACGTCGAAAGGTCGTCGACCTGTTGCTTGGTCTTCACGTTTGCTGAATCAGGCCTTTGCAACCAATGAATCCCCTAGAATGAGTCATACCAAGGTAATGAGAGGGAGTTATCCATGAAAAATGTTCACGCTCTCTTCCCGAATGGATGTTTTGGTTCGCTGAATGTTCATGCTCACGTCTGGCTGGATGGCTTCTGGAAAGCGGGTTTGCTCACTGAAAAACCGTCTGCACTAATGTGATGTAGTCAACGTCTTTAGAGTGGGATGTAAGACGAGCATCAATGGAGATTCTGAGCAACAAGTGGTCAGGGTCGTTTCAGGTTTGAACTCTATGTTTCTGCCCAGGTTACCATTGAGGTGGTGGATGATCCCCAGATGGAGGTAGAGATGGACCTGGCTAAGGAAAAGGACTGGTTACCTGCCTCTTCCTCCTCCCCTTCTTCCACAGTAGACTGGCTCGGGGGCAAGAAGCTTTTCTGGCCCCTTTTTTGGAGTTACACTGACGCAGATTCCGGCGAGGATGGCAACGGACGGTCAGGTGTGGAGGAGACTGGCGAGGAAGAGGAGGAAGATTATTCCCTGGAGTACGGCAGTGAGGATCCCTTGCCCAGCGGAGTGGGCGGAGACTGGGACACACATTGGAAAGAAGGCTGGGATCCAATTCAGAGCTACTATGGTAACGCTTGCCAAGTGGTACACTTTGCCATCTACTAGTGCAGCGTAACTCTTTTCGATATGACTTGATCAGACTTATTATGGCATTTTAAGAATTCAATATAGTGTATCCTGCAGGAAAGCACACCAAAAATGTGAAGTGCATAAGATAATCTTATTGATGAAGAGGTGCAGAAGTAGAAAACAAAGGCGAGAGAGAGAGAGAACAGTGTTTATAGAAGGCTACATTATAACCATCTCCACAGTCAGAAAGATGTAAAACGATGCCAGTATGCAAAGCACTCAACCATCAGGGCATTGCGGGTTATGGGCACTTTGAAGTCGACACTGGTCGCAGAGGCCGGCCTTTTGAAGATGGGTCCGATGCGCTCGCTAATGGCAGCGTGAGGCCGGCACTGTTCTCTGGGACAAAACAGCCCTCTGCTTGTGGACAATTAGAGGGCAGATTGGGAACACAGAACGACAGGGGCCATTTGGCCGGCTCTTTCATCCTTCTCCGGGACCTCATAGCCCCCCCACCCCCCCAGACCCTGGCGGCCCCCACTGACTACCGCGGCACGGCCTTTCGAGCCAGTTCAAGAATTTCAGGGTGCTTTCGGGGCTCTTCATAACTTTTACGGCTCTTTTCCCTCATTCGGTTCTGCATTCCTCCGGTGGGAAAACTGTCTCGCCTCGAACAGGCCACTTATTCAGTGGTAAAAATAGTAAATAATGAAAGAGAAAGGTGTATGTAGTGAATGAAAGAGAGAGAGAGAAAAAGGCAAAGAGGTGGAAAAAAAGAAAACAAAGTCTGACGGGCTGTGCAGTGTTTATTCCAATGCTTGCGAGTTTAACGGTAGATCAGAGAGCAGTTAACATCTCACCACAGCCGAGAGCTTTCATTCTTTCCCAACAGATGCCAATCTGCGCATGATTGATCTGTTTGTTTTCCTAGCCGCTATTGCATGAAATCTTGTCTGTAAATCTGTTGTAAAACGTAAGTGCAGGAGTACGTGTAATGTTTTTTTTTTTTTTTTTGCATTTACCCATTCCCCGGCGCACCAAAATATAGATTTCATCTTTTTTTTTTTTTTTTTACCGTTGTGCATGCACATGGGCTCGTAAAGGGCAACAGTGTTTCTTAAGTGGTCACATCTAAAGACTGAGTGGACATAAATCAAGGACGTCTGCCTTAGCGTCTTCTGTAATTAAGACTCCCCTGAGAATTCGTTCCTACAGTATACGGTCACATGGTGGGGGGGGAGTTGGCAGTGCCCACAAAATAAAATTGGGTGCTCGCTACACCAGAGCTGGTATTTCTGCACCCAACTCGCCTTTAATCTAGGCGGACTCGTTTTCAGTGTTATTAACACCACAAGGAGACTTGGTGCGGAGGCGGACAGCCGCAGCGCAGCTTCTCGCTCTCTAATTTTGCTCAAGGCTTCTTAAAATGAATATGGTTTTGCACGGGAAAAGTAAGACCAGGAGGACATTGCCAATTATATGGGACTGAGACAGTCAAGAGACTTTGAAAATTCATTCTCTGTTAGTCTGTTGAAGGAGGCACTGATTTTCTCTGTTTGTTTTCCTGTTTAACTCTTTGAAGCTGCTTCCCATTATATTCCCGAAAACACGTAGAGCCTCTGTAGAGCCAAATCCCACACTTTCCTTAAGTATTCATCTCAAAATCACTCAGGGAGATTTACACACACATTACTGCGCATTGGTCTTCACGGAATCTCATGAATTTCATTATTTTGAATTGCAGCAGCTGCTTGCACAAAGGTCTGAAGTGTGATAACCCCCCCCCCCTTTCACAGATGAGACAGACGAATGGACGCCCTGGTCTCCCTGTTCTGTGACATGTGGACACGGAGAGAAGAAGAGGACGAAGTCCTGCGGTTATTCCTGCATTCTGACAGAAGCCTCAAGGTGCGACTTGGAGCCTTGTCCAGGTGAGATTATTACTTCCATCCTGAAGACGAAAAGCCACATCTGAAGGGCGTAGTATTGAAGTATTTGTAAAGCTCTACTAACTTGCTCTTAATGTCAGCTCATGCACTGCTCTCCTTATTGCAGGTGACGTCAACACTGTGGCGGAGCCTTTCCCGTTTGAGATGGAGAACGGCACAGAGCCGTTTGGAACGGGTAATTTGTTTTGAAGGAAACTCTCGAAATGCTTTATATTTGGTACTGGTATTTATAATGTAGATAGAGATATATTATGGCGTATAGATAATGGTTTGTGGCAACATGCCTGTGCTACCTGTCAGAAACTCATTTTGAACATCATTTCACATGATATTGCTGTCTTCTTTCCAAAAGATGTGGACAGCTGTGAGAAGTGGCTCAACTGTAAGAGTGAGTTTCTGCAGACATACCTGCAGCAGGTATTGTCTGAGCTGCCGGGCTGCCCTTGCTCCTTCCCTTCTGAAGTGGCCTACACTGTGGTCAGCGTCTACGATGAAACCCACGGCCGTCAGTATCGCTGGCGTGATGCCAGCGGCCCCAAGGAGCGCCTGGATATCTACAAGCCTTCGGCGCGCAACTGCATCCGCTCTGCGCTTTCTGCCGACTCGTCTACTCTCGCAGCACAGCACTGTTGCTACAATGACCGCGGCCGGCTGATCACGCGGGGGAAAAGCGCGGGAACGCCGAACCTGATCAGCACCGAGTTCTCACCTGAGCTCCACTTCAAAGTGGACGTGCTGCCTTGGATCCTGTGCAAAGGAGACTGGAGTCGCTTCCATGTGGTTCGGCCTCCCAATAATGGATTGAGCTGCCCAGAAAATCCCCATGAAGACGTGTTCATGAATGAACTGGAAGAGGCCAGGGAGTACTGAGGGGCTACCGCCAAAGCTACAACTAGCAGTGAATCGGAGGGTCCGTTCCTAATCTGAGAGGAGACTGGCGAGCGTAAAAGTCATGAAATATTACATCTAAACAATAATAATAGTCATGCATGCAGACTGACAGGAGCGAGGCTGCCAACTAGCACCATCAGCCCTCCTGACCACCACCGACATTCACTCGCTCACTACATTCACACAGGCAATGTGGGTGAAGCGTCTTGCCCGAGGACACTACAACAGTGTGCACACGTGCCGGAGCTGGGAGTCGAACCGCCGACCTCTCCATCATAGGACGACCCGCTCAACCACCCGTGCCACCGTCGCCCCCAACGCATCAGACAATAGCGGAAACGCACGCTTGTTCAGAAATGAAATATTTAGAGATAATGGTGAAGTCTGTGTCCTGAGAGCAGGCTCAGCTGGAATGAAATGAACAACAATAATGGGAAGCTAACCTGTTCCACATCTGGCATGACGTCAAGCTCACGCTCCTGCGTGTGTGTCAGCATGGTGTCTGCCAATTGGCTTTTGTGATGGTGACAGTAAAACATCTTGATCATGTGACCGGTCGGTTTAAGTGAGGAAGGTTGGTTGTTTATAGGGATTAATCAAACGCATGCATTGGAGTCCAACAGATGAATCTCACCTACGCTGCTAACATTGAAGACATGCTTCAGGATTTACGATGGGAATTACGGGGAGCAATCCTCAAATGTTTCTGCATGCATGCATGCAACAGTAATGTACATCTCACACAGTAAAGATGTAGCATTCAAATCATTTGAGATTTCAAACCAGAGATGTAAGCTAAAGTGGATGTGAAAATGGACTCTGCAGTCAAAACCGAAAATCGAGAGAGTAGCCCTGAAGCAGTAACAGGAAGATCACATTTGATTTAAAATGTTTTTGTCACACAGATGGATTTCATGTGTTTTTAGTCATATTTCCACAGGAAGTTATGTGATCTGCGTGCCAAAGAGTTCAAATCAGACTGTTGGTGCCTGCGAATCTAGCCTCTTGTCGAACCGTATATGTTGCAAATGTAGTTGAGATGAAGTTCTGAAGTGATTAGATTCTACTCATGTGTGTCTGCTATGTTCTCAGGGGAACTCACTGACTGTGTTCAACATATGTGTTCATTTACCTCAACAGGAGAGCACTATTGGAGCAAGTAGAAAATGTAGCGGTGTAAAGATTATGTTGGAGGGCATCAGAGGAGAAATCCAGGTTGGAATTAATGGAATCACACTATTAGAATTCAATTGAAAGCCCCGTATCTCCATATTCGTTGCTGATGCATTGTGTGTGGTGGACAGGCGATTTGCAGTATGCTTCGGGTTTATCTCAAGTACTTGGAGCATGAATGTCCTTTCTAAATAACCAACAAAGCTTCCTGGCAGGCCATGTGCTTGGATCCCTTATCTGGGCTAACATGGAATACAGATGAAGGTGAAATAGAGGTCATCATCAACATCAAACACAAAAGTCTGTCACTGCTGGGTCAAGAGCAAATGGCAGTGACGCTCGCTAATCTGAAATTCGGTCCAGCTCTACCGATGGCCACTTCAAACAGTGTTCAGGAATTCCACTTGGAGATGTGTCCGTGCAAACGAATGGGCGTGCACATTTTGGAACCACCAATTTTAAAAGGAAGGCACTTTATTTAAGACGTCTATCAAAATGTACTCGTGTTTGCCATTTGCTGATAACGACTTCTTGTGAAGCATAACTCTCCATGAATGCTGCATTGTGGGTATTTCCAGCGCTTTGTTGAGGAAAGCATGACCTGTGTATGATTTCTGAATCTAATATTACATATATGGTGTTGTACAGTATTTATTTGTCTTGTCTCTCTTTTTTTATTTTAAAGTTTGTTTTAATTGTCTCTGTATACAACATGGTGCACTAATTGGACTGAGAAATGAAGGCGCCCGTGATCAAAAGGGAATCCACTTTGCCCTCATAACCTCATATCACAGTACGGCAACATCAAATGTGTGTTTCTTTCTACTTTGTACTACAGTGCTCTATGAATATGTTGTTGCAATTATATGCTGAAGAAAAATATATAAAGACCTTGCATTCATCGTCTGACTCTTAATGTGTTGTTTCTTGCTCCGTATTTTAGATACTGTGCAGCAGAGCCAAGTACAGCATAAGGCAAGCTTCTTAAGCACAACTGGCTAGTCATACATTTGCTGACTGACGCACCACGTGCTTCCGTGCCTTTCCTCCCCAACAAGACAGGCACAGTGTAGCAAAGTGCCCCGCTACAGTGTAAACACCTCTGGTCCTTGCTGCAGCAACTGGCCTTGCTCTGACAAACATCTGTCTGCAGGGACCTCTAAAGCTCACTGATTAACATCTACCGGTAGTTTGTTTAATCTGTGCTATGTAAAAACTGCTTTGCAGTACTACAGTGGATTATATACTATACTGTTCTTTGGTCAGGAGTGGGGGCCACATGCTGGCTTTAAGCCTTCTTCACATGCATACACATTTTGACTCTACATTGAAACGATTTTCTCCTGGGTCGACCACTAGCCCTGTTCCCTAGCAGTTCCATCCTCAGCGTCCTTCTACCAGCGTCCCTGTCTCTCCTCTGGACATGTCCAAACCATCAAACGCTGGCCTCTCTGACCTTGTCTCCAAAGTGTCTAACCTTCACTGTCCCTCTTATTGTCTTATTTCTAATCCTCTCCAACCTGGTCACTCCCAAGGAGAACCTCAGCATCTTCATTGCCGCCACTTCTGGCTCCGCCCCCTGTCTTTTCCTCAGGGCCGCTGTCTCTAAGCTGTACATCGCGGCTGGCCTCAGAATAATCCACAACAACTCTTTGTTGCATTGTTTTGCACGTGAATTTAGCTAATCAACTAGACTTTATATGACAGGATCCATCATGTATCGTTTTCTAGCATGTTAGCTGTGATTGCAGTCACTGTTTTAGCCTGCAGCACCAAACAGTTCCTTCGTTTGCGGTTTTGTTGCATGTGTGGTCTCGATGCATCACTGACTTTCCTCAGAGTTCGCAGCTAAAATTCAAAAGTTGTACAAATATTTTCTGTCAGACCTCAAAAACCTCATTGCTGCATGATTTACCAAAGTGGCCATCAATGACAGGAGAAAAAAATAAATACAGAATTTGTATGTTGGTTGTATGAAAAAAGGCATTAAAGTCAGCAGCTAACAACGTACTCATGAAACCCACAGGATCCTCTCCAAGGGTGAATTTCATGAAAAATCCCACTCAGACTGAGTATAGGTTCAGTTTGTAACCATGGATATGGGAAAAATACATACGATAAAGTATCCCAAACAGCAAAAGTCAATTCATGACACTTTACATAAACAAAGTTTTGAGTTATGCTTCAGAAATGAAACATGGTGGATGGATGGGTTCCCTTCATCAAGCTTTACCAGCTTGAACCAAAATAAAACGTGTGAACGTAACCTAATATCCATCCCAAAACCGTAGAAAAGAGGATACAACAGAAGGGCTTCCCGCCTCTCCAGTTAGTTGAACTAAATACAAGAGGGAAGAAGCCAAACAACGGGCATCACTCATCCCCACATGAGGTACGGTAGTTTTACGGTCACGGGCCAAGGAGAGGAATTAAAGTCCACATCCACGATCAGCCTCCATCTGCTTTTAAAACAGGCAAAAGAAACACAGAACAGGCTGACAGCACCACCCCAGGCAGGGAGGAAACAGCAAACATGAATGATGACGCAGAATTGTATTTAATATTCTGCTGGTGGTTTGTAAGCGTTGCACAATATTCATAAAAAGGAAAAATATGGATATAAAATTCCTTTAAATTCAGGTTCCAGACAAGAAAAACAGAATATTTTTCAGTATTATACAGACGGTTCCACTCAACCACCCCAATAAAATTGCCATTTTAATACACATATTGGACCTCTTAAACCCCATCCTTGACAAAATGCCAGTGTCAATGCTGTCCATCTCCTCTGTGGTATTTGTCATGATCTAGTCCTTCCTTCATGCTGTCTGAGGATATATCATTTGTATAGGATTAAATGACATTGAGATTAAAAGTTCAAAGGTCAGGGTAATACAAATCCAAAGGATTAAGCAATGCAAATACTACGTTTAAATCGTGGTACTCTGATTCCTGTAAGTGATGATGTCGATCCTCCACTTGCTGCTCTGAATGACTAAAGAGAAAAATCACTCTGTTACAATAAAACATCAGATTAAAAGTAGGACAGAATTCGCATTGGACGTACGAATGTCCATATGCATAATTAAAGCGATACGTCACCCATCCATTGTCACCTGTGGAAAGAACAACGATAAGCTTGGTAAGTCTACCATGATCCTTCAGTGATTCCTAAACTGGCTGCTGATGAGAGGTGTGTGGAGGAAAGCCAGACACATGTTGACCACATTGCTGCCACAGAATAACAGATAAATAACCGCAGATGTTTGGACAGAGGAGAAAGCATAGCGAGGAAAAACAGAGAGGCCATAAAAGAGAGGCAAGACTTCAAAACTCTGGGTTTAAAAGATGCTATCAAAAATCCTGAATGAAGCAAGTTCCATGGCGGATGTAATTACAAAAAGAGCGGCGGCACGGGGAACAGCAGGCCAGTACCCAACCCAACCCAATATCCTTAAATAAGTCTGAATATGGGACATCCTTCTGATGAACTACACACTACAAACTTTTGTTTTGTTCACTCATGTCCAGTGAGAGTCTCATTTTTTATTATGATATCATAATTAAAAGCAGCCAATACAATATCTCTGGACATGAGAGAGGCCTGCAGATCCACTGGTACTGAGACGGCAGCCAGC
This sequence comes from Brachionichthys hirsutus, assembly GCF_040956055.1. Taxonomy (NCBI): domain Eukaryota; kingdom Metazoa; phylum Chordata; class Actinopteri; order Lophiiformes; family Brachionichthyidae; genus Brachionichthys; species Brachionichthys hirsutus. Next base: position 5,215,955 of record NC_090916.1, on the reverse strand, counting down.
CAGTCATAACAACATCAAACAGACCCGGGCTCCAGTGTTTACACAGAACCAAGGAACAAAATGATGATTGCTCGACCCTTAAGAATGCAAAGATAAGAAGGTAGACAAGCTTGAAGATTTATATTTGCAATTATGAAGTTGAAAAAGAGATAGAAATGCAAAACAAAAAAAGGAAGAGGAGTGAAAATCTTCAAAAAGCGATTAAGAGCACCCCCTGTTGGTCATCATGACAAGGTACACAGGCCTTCATGTTGCCTTTCAGTTGCATTCCTCAACCTGAAACATCAGGAATGGAATCCAAATTCAATATTATGTTATTCTGAGCATACTTGGCTAATTTGGATTTTCAAGAGTTGGTTCAGGAAGTAAAGTTTTACTCATGACTTGTTCAGGTTGGCCTTCTGTTATAGTCTTATAACTATTGCTGTCAAGAGATTACATTTTAGAAATTAATTAATAATGAACTGTAATTGAGTGATCTAATTAATCTCTTTTTTAATCTCACCAGAAAAGTTCTGAGAAAAGCCCACAACTTGATATATACTATATATAGATACTATATAACAAAAAGTGGCTGTATAAAATCATGTATGGTTTTAAACAGACTTGAACAGATGCAGTCCTAACTATTTACATTTTTGCTGTAGGCGCTGCCTGCATCAATCACAAGTGAAAATAATGTCTATAAACAGCCTCAGGTTGAGGTGGTGATCACATTAGTATCCCGTTCCCCTTCTGGTTGTGTGTACTTTAGTTCTGTTCATCCCCTCAGAATATGTATTATTATTATTAGATAATATATTTACACAAGCAAATTAGCAATTATTTGATTTACAATGCCCATCGGCGTCACTTATCCTCCTGCAGGCATCCCCTGTATTAAACCTGCATGAGTTTCTGTGTGACTCAGCCATGATCCTGTCATTGCAGTGCTGCTGGAGATGGGTGTAATTGTCTGGACCACAGGGTAGTTTCTGAAGTGAGGATAAGTGGAATCTGATGCGTGAAGTGCATCTACCAACGTAGTTTTATGCTCCGGCTGGTAATACTGTTCCTATTTTCAGTCATGGAGGAATTCCCCTGTCAAATGATTGGTGGGAGGTGTTTTTGAAGTTGTGAGAACACGCCAACACATCTCCAAGTAAAGACAATGCAAAAAATAATAATTACCTTTTTAATTGTTGTATTCATTTATTGAATTCATTCATTGTATTCAATCTGAATATTGGATTTTTTTGTGTGTTTTTCTGTTTTATTTTAATGAGAACACATTTTCATGAACAGAAGGCAAACAATATTAGGACAAGCCAGAATTTCTTGACATTTGAATAATGCTAAGAATATTTAATGAATTGGTGGGAACTCAGTGAAGTCTTGTGAGTGAACTGTGTATACAGACTGTGTCTGTCAGAAATGCTGAGTTTTAAGTGTTTTACAACATCCTGACCTGGAGGGTTGTTTAAATAGAAAAAGACAGATCAATGACCCTGCATGTGGGACATTCCAGCAAATGGTTAATACTGATGGGCTCTCCAGGAAGACAGGTGGTGGAGGATCTAAGGGTCATAAAGTATGTAACTTATGTTGAGAAAGGGCTGAAAAGAGTATAAAAGCTAACATGTTCTTATTAGTCTTCACTTATCCTCCTGCCGGCATCCCCTGTATTAAACCTGCATGAGTTTCTGTGTGACTCAGCCATGATCCTGTCATTGCAGTGCTGCTGGAGATGGGTGTAATTGTCTGGACCACAGGGTAGTTTCTGAAGTGAGGATAAGTGGGATCTGATGCGGGAAGTGCATCAACCGACGTAGTTTTATGCTCCGGCTGGTAATACTGTTCCTATTTTCAGTCATGGAGGAATTCCCCTGTCAAATGATTGGTGGGAGGTGTTTTTGAAGTTGTGAGAACACGCCAACACATCTCTCCAAATAAGGACTATTCACTTCTATTTGAATTTTGCAAAATTATTTTTCTAATTGTTGTATTCCTTTCTAAAAGTAAAGTAAAAGTCATCATGTCATAGCTGCTGAAACATTTTCTATTGAGATTAAAATAATGCCATAAAATGTAGCGATATTGTAATTTGTGCTAAGGCAAAAGAAGACGTGTGAGTTGGATGTCCAAACGGAAGCACCACACAGTAACCAACACAGATTGCGTCGAGATAAAAGAAACTGTTTCTGCCGGCACACAATGGAAGCGATAAGGCAGAGCAGCCACGCCAGACTTCAAAGCACCTTCTATAAAGTGTGGAGTGGAGTGTTTGTCAATTAAAAATCGTGCACCAAAATGATAAGAACATCAAAGCAGATCCACATCCAAGTCAACATCAAAACACATTAATGAAAGAAGAAGAAGATCAAAGCACAATTTTCTATATATGTACAGGTGGCCCCTGCTCCTTTGCCAGCACGTTCCTTAAAAATCTATGGTTTTCAAATAATATGAGAATGCAACAGTAGGCATTGAGAGGAAGGTGAGTGATGCCCTATGACTTCGGACACAGGTGGGGCTCCTGTCGGGCGGGGCAAAGAAAAAGGGAGAGGAAAAAGACCAACAGAAACTGTTCTTGCTGGTGGTGGGTTGGACATTCCTGCCCGCCATGCTCTATGGTTTATGTTTGCCCTCTAGTCGGACACACCCACGTCACCACAAGCCCACTAGATCACGTGACATGAGAATAGATTAACTCCCAGCAGAGAGACCCCAAACAAAACGTATTTGGACATCACTGCTTGTGGTTTGTTCATTTATTCTCAGGTCGCTTCTTCCATTGGGTGGGTGGCGCGTGGTGCCGTCGGCTGGTTGTGGGGCTGGGTGGATCAAGGACGATCGGAGTTCATCTTCATCCTCTGGGGGGGTCTTGGTCTGTTGTGAGGACATAAGGAGGTTCCAAACCTTCCAAATTGACTTCCAGCAGTAAACTAAGATGCCCTAAGAATGACGATCAACTGCAATTGCTAAGATCCATCTGCCCCCCAAATGTCACTCGCCCCGAAACCCCACCTCCTCTAGACCAGAGATGATAAGGGACCTGGCCAGAAACAAAAACCGGTCAACTAATAATACAGTATTAGTCGGTTTTTGAACAGTAAATATACACAGATCTGTGAAGGCGATGGGGGGACGGTGGGTGGGGCTGTGACTTTCCTGTCACAGCCCTGGAGTTTGTCTCCTGAATTATAAAACACGGTTTTGTATATTACTTGGTTCATGCAATGTTGAATGTATTGAATAAAATTATTGATTATAATATTTTACATCGTTGTGTATTTTTAATAGTTTTGAACAAATAAACAGATGGTGAGTGTGATTGTTGTGCAAAATACATTTCTAAATTTCAAAAAGTGTGACAGGGCTGCGCCTCGGGCTGGGTCTACAAGACTCAGCAAAGCAAATGAGCACCTTCTATAACAAGGCAACGCACAATAAAGTCTGACCTTTGCACGGCCTCCTACGTGCTTTGGGTGAGGTGATAATTTTTCAGTGAAAGAGCCGATGAAATAAACATGAAGGACTCCTACGGGACCTGGAAGGCAACAGCGCCATTTACACACACACACACACACACACACACTAAAACCTCACAGCCCCACTATTAGCGATTAGGAGCTAAATGATCGATCGATACCGACTAAATAATAGCAGCAGGGCGGATGCTGGCAATTGTGTTCTGTGTCAGAACTTTATTCCGCAACACTAGTGTTAGCTTTGTGGTTATTATTAGCCGGCCCTGCCCGGGGATCCGAGGCAGGAGGTGTGCGTGTGTGTGTGTGTGTGTGTGTGTGTGCGTGTGTGCAGCAGAACCAAGCAGCTGCAGGTGAATAATGACATCTCCATGGCCGACCTGCCTGCTACTACTACCAGAATATTTGTCATTTAATGAGAACAGATTTTCACAAACAAAATGAAAACACTATTAATTCAATATTAGGACGAACCAGAGGTTCTTGGAAATTTGAATGATGCTCAGAATAGCTCATGAATTCCTGAGAGCACAGTGAAGTCTTCACAATGAAATCTGAGACAAACCAGCTGTCAACATGTTGTCTGATCCCGGGTGTGAGCTGCATTTCCACTGTTAGATTTGAATTAAAACAAAAACTGTGATTTCATTTCTTCATAAATCTTTTATAAACTACAAGATATTAATTCCTGGAGCTTGTCAGAGTGAATTTATCTACATTTGTAGTTTCTCAGTCTCTCTCATTCTGTTGTTTTGGCCCTTTGTATGTTTTCGGCTGTTTGAGGACCACGAGATTTAAGACAGAAGAGGTGTCTGGGGCATCCCTGCCGGACTATTGCCTCCACAACCCGGCCATGGATAAGCGGGAGAAGATGGATGAATTCAAGACAGAAAAAACATTTAGTATTTTTCTTCTATTTTTATTTGCTTAAAATGTATAACCCAACCTTTAGATAATACTGTTAAATATTCAAAAGTCAAATGTTTAGCTAAAACAGATTTAGGTTCAATAAATACTGTAAACTGCCCAGTTTTCCCACAACCTTGTAAATCTATCATTCTAACAATCAATGCTGATACTGTATTCCATGAAAATGAAGAGAAGAAGTAGTGAAGCAACGTAACTTTTGATTCGAGCAGCAGTACAGAGTTCGACTATGAATATAGTACTGCATGATTATTTTATTTGTTATCATCCCTGTGGTTCATGTGGCACATCACTCCACTCTTCGGCCTGAGAGTTCCGGTATCACAGAACTCAAAAGTCTGTCCCGGTAAAAGGTTGAAGTCAAACCTCTGGAGTAGCTTGGCCATCACCACTTTAGCTTCCATCTGTAATCACCACAACACCCACTGAGTTAACTCTGTGTTGTTGTCAGGTTATATGTTTGTGTTGAGTTTCATGAGAGTCAAAACCCACCAGAGCAAAAGTCTTTCCCAGGCATGAGTGTGGACCGACGGAAAAAGGGAAGTAGCAGTAGTAAGGTCTGCAGATCAGAGAAGGAACAGTTCATTAAAATACACACCACTTTCCCTTTTCTATCTGAACCAGTGATCAGTGTCTGCATGTCATTGTGTGGCATTAGCTTCACGCTACTTACTTTGGTGCATCTGGGTGAAATCTGTCAGGATCAAATGTCAGCGGGTCTTTGAAGAATCGATCCAATCGACTAGTCACGTAGGTGCTGAACTGAGTGTTAGAATAAAATGTGTTAATATTTCTACAGCAGATTATTTTTATGCTGTCTGTATTTTATTTAATTGACTGATGAAGGAGTGATGGGCAAGTTTGGTATTCTAGTGGTGAAGAAGATGAAGAGGACTAAGGCAGAGCAGTGGAGGCTAAAGAACGAAGACTGTTGTGTGGATTTCAGGGAAGTAGTGAGACAGGCTGTGGGTGGGCAAGAGAGACTTCCAGAAGAATGGAATACAACAGCCAAGGTGATCAGGGAGACAGGCAGGAGAGTACTGGAGGTTGTCTTAGGGGAGGAAATGATATAAGGAGACCTAGTGGAGGAAGTGCAGAAGTGTACAAGGAAAGGAAGATGGAACAGGAAGTGACAAAGATTAGTGAGGGTGAAGTTAGAAAGGCAATGAAGAGGATGAAGAATGGGAAGGCAGTTGGCCGGGATGACATACCTATGGAGGCATGGAATCGAGAAGTACAGGGAGGTCAAAAGGAGCTGCACAACCCTATTCCTAACCCTGTCTTACCAGACATGAGACCCCTGCGGGTATGTTGATGCCGTCAATAATAATGTCTTCCGGTAGATGACGATAAAGGGCTGGAGAAGGCGGGTAAAGTCTCAGAGTCTCTTTGAGCACCTTGTTTATGTTAAGCAACAAAAATAGATGAGACAAGTGAATGTAGGCAAATTGAAAACTTACTGCAAAGGCGAGTGTCTTCTGAAAAGACTTCATGAAACATACCTGTGAAAGGTAGACCAGATCTCCCAGATGATCAAAACTGACGTCGTTTTTCATCCCGATGACATCATCCACCTCTTTTTTTGCTCTGAGAAATAAAAGGAAAAACAAGCAGCTGAAGAATCCACCACTCAATAGCTTCATTATGAAGCTGCTTTTCAATGCATAATCAATTCTCACTTCTCCAGTATTTCAGGATGTCTTGCAAGTTCCATGACACAAAAAGCCAGAGGATTGGCTGTAGTCTCGTGCCCTAAAATGTGACAAACAGCAAAGTGAATCATCACCGTAATATTGTAATCATAATTCATCTCTATACCAGGAAGTGGAGCTTAAAAGAACAGTTGTCCTAAAACACACTAACATTTATTCTTTATCTTTATTTTGGAGCACTTCTCCCATTGAAGCAGAAACAACACAGACTCACCCGCAATGAAAAATCCCACAAAATTGTCCACCATGCACTCGTCATCTTCTGGAGTCATGCTTTCCTCTGGAATAATCAGAATATAAATTCAGTTCTAGTCAAGACTTAATCAACTATTATTCTAAAATGAAATGAGCCCAAAACAACTGAGGAATGTTTTTTATTTTCTCATGTAACTTTTTATTACATTACCTTCTCCTGCAGCTTTGATGATCTGTGTCAGAATGTCTTTGGGGACGTCATCACCATTTTGCATGGCAGCCCTCCTGTCATTAATCCACTGAGCTCCAGATGTGCGTAGCAGTCGGCAAGCTTCCCTGACTTCTCTAATGAATGCTCGGTTCTTTGGATTGAACTGGCAATGCATGGTTTTAGGCTCCAACACAGTTTGCAATATTTTTATCAAACAAACAGAAAACAAACATGCAGTGAGATATTACCTGAAAAAACATGTCCCTGACATCTTGCAATGTCCCTTTAAGACAGGTCTCAACAGCTCGAGGGAAAGGTGATGTGTTCTGCAGCAGGTTGAAATCCACTCCGAAAGCAACCTGACAGTTACAAAGAAGATTCCCATTAACAGATAGACGGTAACACAACTTGATGATATGACCTTTAGTGATAAGCTGCTGCTTCAGTGACATTGAAAAAAAAACGCTTTGGATTTAGGTTCCTGCAGAGGAAGCTGCAAAACAGACAATTGCTACATACCTTAGCAATAACATCCATGGTAACACAGTTGAAAAGGCGGAGAATGCTGACTTCTGTTTTGTTGTCAGATGCTTCCGAAAGTTTACCCATCAGCTTCTCTGCCACTTCATTGAAGGTGCCCATCAGGTCTTTCAAATACCTGGAAATAATGGTAGATTTAGAGATGGTGTTCAAAACACAGTCTACAGCTCTGCAGAAATAATGGAACTGGTGGATACTGTCTAAAAACACTCACAGCTGACTAACTAAATAACTCACAAGCTGCTGAATGCCGGGTCCATGATTTTGCGATATTTATACCACAGTGCATTGTCCGGTGTAGTTGGTATACTATTACCCAGGAACCTCGTAGAAAGAGATGGAAAACAATCCAAGTTAGCTGTTAAGATGACAAAACAATCTAAAATATATAAATATATAGTCTTAGGTTCTATTCAAGATTTCTGCCTGTTAAAGGGAAGTTCCTTGTTGCCTCTGTCACCACCTGCTCTTGTTAGGATCTGACACCTTATAAATGAAAATGAATTGAAAACTGCATCGCTCTCCAGTTCAGTAATTGTTTTCTAGCTGTATGTCATATTCATTTACACTATTTATAGTTTAAAATTTGTGTATCTAGTTTGAAAACTTATTTGAAGCAAAGGATGCTATGTTTTTGATGCTGCCTCTCTGTTAGCAGGATTACGGAAAAACTACTGGATGGATCTTGATGAAAACAGATCTAGAGATGGGTCTTGGTCTAAATTTATATCCCTTTAAATTTTGAGAGCGATCCAGATACCTGTCTGGATAAAAAAAAAATCCCATTTACTTATTATTAAAGTGATCCCTGACTGTTTTGACAAATTGGTCTAAAAACACAAGAATATACATCTATTACGTAAATACATAGACAAAAATATATAATTATTATTTACAAGATATAAAATCTGTTTTGTTTGGGGGACGCCAATGTTGCTATTCTTATGCCAGGTTGTAAATAATGTCTAACATTATATGTGTATGACTGATATGTGTACAGTCTGAATGACAAAACTACTCAGTCTGATTACCTACCTTTGACCAAACACATGAAATAGTTTTTTGTGGAGGATTTTATCTTTTGTGTACTTTAAGGACATCAGGATTTCCTGTAACAGATTATCAGACAATGTTTTTTATGTCATTAGAACAGAAAAAGTTGGCAGGCCTTTTAAAAAAAAGATATAATTATGTGAGGACTTCAATCTCTAACAGGAGCCCTTTTACACAATTAATTGTGCAATGCTGTAACAACATACGACTGATACAGGGTGCAGTATTTACTTACCTTGGTTGCCTCTGGACATGTCACATTGACTAAAACATTGTGCATTATGTTTATTCTGTAAACAGGCCCGTAAATCTCCGCCCTGTAAATCATGTAATGAAATTATATATTAATAAAACAGGAAAAGCACAGACAGAAACTAATAACTATCCATGTATGGAATTACCTTCCAGCTGCCCATGCAGGAATGTACTGGATGTTTTTGCTTGTAACAAAACATGAACAAGTGTTTGCTGCTGCTGAATGAACAAAATGTCTGTGCTTACCATTTCAGTAATGTGTTGAAGGAGACTTCTTCTCTTTGTCTCATCTTGCGAAACGTATATGTATGGCCGAAGAAAAAACTGTCAAATAAAAGAAAGGTCCAGATAACAAATAATAATAATAATAATAATACAAATAAAAAATATATAGTCTGCATAGATACTTGACATCAAACGTAGCTAATTTTAGATATTAGTTTGGCACTAACTAAACCAAACCTGCTAAATTTAAGTATTTACCTGTCTCTCGGTGGTCCAGGTATGTGGTCATACTTCAAATGAGTGTATTTAATATAGAGGCAGAAGCCAAGAAACGCTATGAAAAGTACAAAGAGCAGAAATACAACAGCATGAAGACCCCAGCTCAAAATCATACGGAAAAAAGCCATTTCAGTCGAGTCGAACAGATGTCGGTGAGTCAGTCAGCAAAGTCGAAATAGTTCTGTCTGCGCTCAGTGTAAGGCACATATATTATATATTACATATATTAACAAAACCTGTTTCCCATGCATGACAACCAGTTCTAATGGGGGGAATATTGACTTACTGTAAATATTTGCCTTTAACTAACATATTCCTTCTAATCTTACTTTCATTGTAGGTGGCAGATAGCAAGTGAGGCTCCATAGCTCAGTGGTTAGAGCACTGGTCTTGTAAACCAGGGGTCGCGAGTTCGATCCTCGCTGGGGCCTGGGAGCCATTTTAGTCTCGTTTTCGACTGTCTTCGGCCACGCTCACATAAACACGCGTATCTCCAAAAACGAAGATCATCTTCTGCCGGCCAATCATCCACACACAGGGAAAACGTGGACTAGAGTCTCAGTGATGTGGGCATTCTCTATAAGAACAGATGGAACGGGTTCTCTACCTTACGTCATGAAGTGAGGGGAAACAGATTCATGATCAGATTTAAGTAAATAATGACAATTTATATGTTTTTAAACATATATTCTGGCGGCTTTAATAGAATATGTCGGCATTTTTTGGTGCCTAACGACGCCACTGATCCACACCAAACCGCATTGATCATTATTTAATCATGGTTTATTTTTCTCCCTTACCTGCCTCCACTGACTACACATCCACGTGTGTGTGTGTGTTAATTAATGTAAGAGCATTTGCGCTTTAACCTATCGATGTGTGATTTTATCAGGTACTTTTCCTCTTACAAGGCTCGAGCGTTCAACTGCAAACTTGACGCGGGACATTTACAGAAGTGGTTTTTGGCACGTGACGTAACACTTGATTGGAATGGAGCCTTTTCACTATACAGTAATATCAAGTAGCAGCACATCCTATCGCTGCCAGGCAACAAATCCTCAAACACCATGCCAGCATCACACCTCCCTTTGCATTCCGTGGACGTTTGTGCTTGTCAAGACATTTACATCGCAGCGTAAAGAACATCCAGAAGAACATCCAGAACTATCCAAAATGGTTCAGTTTATTTTCAGCTGGGCTGGGCAAGCTCTTATATTCCTGATCTTGGTACTACTTTGTACTATTCTTGCCTACTGCCTTTATATTAAACATATTCATATAAAATATAACCACATACCCGGACCACCGAGAGACAGGTAAATAATTGGTTGGGTGGGACGTTTATTAGTTTATTTCATACTCTTTCCAACGTCAACTTAAGTTCTTCTTATTTTTATTATTTTTATTATTCTTATTCTTATTATTTTCTGGTAATTTGTTTTTATATTTCAGTTTCTTCTTCGGAAATTCAGCGACGCTTATGCATGTAATGAAAAACGAACTTGTACATGACAAATTTCTGGAATGGTAAGTAAGCAATGTTTCACTCACGTATAGGCAGACAAAACAAAGTGTTTTTGGTACTTGATGACATTTAATCTACAACAAAACAAAAAAAGGAAAGATAGAAAGAAAAAAGCAGACATTGGCTGCTGTAATGTACAGCTATATTTGCATTTGCATGACCTGCTGTAGTTTTAATGTGGTTTCTTCCTGTTTATGTTGACCTTTATTCATCGCTTCATGGCACATATTTCTTCAGTTGTAATTCATAATTGCCAAACAGGGTAGTCAATTTAGCAATGGTTGCTTTTTGCTATTTGCTTACTTTTAATTCAGATTTAACTCTTTTACAGGGCTAAGGTTTACGGGTCTGTTTACAAGATAATTCTTCTGCATTATGTTTTCATCTGTGTGACCTGTCCAGAGGCAACTAAAGTAAATGCAGCACCATGCAATATATGTTGTATGTTCCAATACAGCCGTATGTGCCTGACTGTTCCCACTTTTGATGCTCTGTTTCAGAAAATCCTGCTATCTCCAAAGTATCCAAAAGATAAGTTTGTCTACAAGACACTCTTCAAACTGTTTGGTCAAAGGTATTTATCAGACTGGCAGATTCGTTTTAAAGCTCAGTATCAGTACCAATTAGTCACCACTAGGGCCTTCTCTAAAATGAGTGTAGCAATCATTCAAAGAACTTTGTTACCTGCTATGACATTTATTGTTAAAGTAATCCTTTACAATCTTATTTTATAAATGTGACTATTTTCGCTTCAAGGTTCTTGGGGAATGGGCTGATAACTGTCCAGAACCATGAGCAGTGGTATAAACAGCGCCGAATCATGGACCCAGCATTCAGCAGCTTGTGAGCAATTGAATCATCAAAGACACAAAATACAGCGTCTGTTCAACTTCCCGTTTTGGACAATATCATCCAATGGCATCATTTCTGTGGCGCTTTGTCTAAATCTAACATTATTTCCAGATATTTAAAAGGCCTGATGGGCACCTTCAATGAAGTGGCAGAGAAACTGATGGATAAACTTTCAGAAGTGTCTGACAACAAAACAGAAGCCAACATGCTCCACCTATTCCACTGTGTTACCATGGATGTTATTGCTAAGGTATGTAGCAATTGTCTGTTTTTCAGCTTCCTCTGCAGGAGCCTTGATACAAAACGTTTTTTTTAATGTCACTGAAGCAGCAGCTTATCATTAAAGGTCATATCATCAAGTTGTGTTACCGTCTACCTGTTAATGGGAATCTTCTTTGTAACTGTCAGGTTGCTTTCGGAGTGGATTTAAACCTGCTGCAGAACACATCACCTTTCCCTCGAGCTGTTGAGACCTGTCTTAAAGGGATGGTATTCTACGTAAGAGACATGTTCTTTCAGGTAATATCTCACTGCATGTTTGTTTTCAGTTTGTTCGATAAAAATATTACAAACTGTGTTGGATCTTAAAACCATGCATTGCCAGTTCAATCCAAAGAACCGACCATTCATGAGAGAAGCCAGGGAATCTTGCCGACTGCTGCGCACATCTGGAGCTCAATGGATTAATGACAGGAGGGCTGCCATGCAAAATGGTGATGACGTCCCCAAAGACATTCTGACACAGATCATCAAAGCTGCAGGAGAAGGTAATGCAATAAAAAGTTACATTAGAAAATAAAAATATCCCCCAGTTGTTTTGGGCTCATTACCGTTTAGAATAATTGTTTCTAAAGTCTAGATTAGCCGCTACCATGGTAACCCGTGAGGTGATCTTTTGCCAATTTTTACCAGAACATTACCACCAAAAATAAACGTAAAAACAAAACGAGCCACAGGGAGAGTGTGGGCGTGCGTAGCGCAGACACGGGGAGAGTGCACGCACATCTTGTGAATGTGCCCCCGTTGTTACGTCAAAACGGGGGTGAGTGCTGCCAGACTCACCCCCCGTGAGAACTATGGAGGATTGACTGGATGGTTTAATTTCGCAGTTTTTGGGAAGTGATTTTAATAAGTATATGATCAGATGACTGGTGTTTTGGTTTACGAGATCAATTTTTATTCTCACAATTCCAGAGGAAAGCATGACTCCAGAAGATGACGCGTGCATGGTGGACAATTTTATGACATTTTTCATTGCGGGTGAGTCTCTGTTGTTTCTGCTTCAATGGGAGAAGTGCTCCAAAATAAAGATAAAGAATACATTTTAGTGTGTTTTAGGACAACTGTTCTTTTAAGCTCCACTTCTTGGTTTAGAGATGAATTATGATTACATCATTAGGTGATGATTTACTTTTCTGTCTGTTACATTTTAGGGCAGGAGACTACAGCCAATCAGCTGGCTTTTTGTCTCATGGAACTTGCAAGACATCCTGACTTACTGGAGAAGTGAGAATTGATTATGCATTGAAAAGCACAATGAAGCTATTGAGTGGTGTTTTCTTTCGCTGCTTGTTTATTTTTATTTCTCAGAGTAAAGAAAGAGGTGGATGATGTCATCGGGATGAAACACGACATCAGTTATGATAATCTGGGAAATCTGGTCTACCTTTCACAGGTATGTTTCATGAAGTAAGTTTTTAACTTGCCTACATTCACTGCAGTTCTACTAAAGTGTATCTCATCTGTTGTTTCTGAACCTACACGAGGTGCTAAAAGAGACTCTGAGACTTTATCCAACGGCTCCAGGCACATCTCGTCATCTACCGGAAGACCTTGTCATTGACGGCATCAACATACCAGCGGGAGTCATATGTATGGTGAGACAGGAGCCATCAGACATCCAGCATGTGATTCAAGTCTAGACTATGTTCCACAAGGCACAGAGGTGTAACAGAAGCATGTTACCTTTTACACATGCACTTAAAGAAAATGAAAAAATGTCCCTTTCATATGCCCCAGCTATCTATAATCTTAGTAGTTCATATTTTAGTTCCATACTGACTGAGTGTACAACAGGGAGTATTTAAATTTACACTATTGAACATGGCACCATGCCCTGAGCTTTGTGTGTGTGCATATATGAATATTAACAGATATTATTCTAAACTTCAGTTCAACACCTATGTGACTGGGAGAATGGATAGATTCTTCAAAGACCCGCTGACATTTGATCCTGACCGATTTCACCCAGATGCACCAAAGTAAGTAGCGTGAAGCTAATGCCACACAATGACATGCAGACACTGATCATAGGTTCAGATAGAAAAAGGAAAGTGGTGTGTATTTTAATGAACTATTCCTTCTCTGATCTGCAGACCTTACTACTGCTACTTCCCTTTTTCCCTCGGTCCACGGTCATGCCTGGGACAGAACTTTGCTCAGGTGGGTATTTACTCTCATGAAACTCAACACAAACATATAACCTGACAACAACACAGAGTTAACTCAGTGGGTGTTGTGGTGATTACAGACGGAAGCTAAAGTGGTGATGGCCAAGCTGCTCCAGAGGTTCAATGTCACACTTTTGTTGGGACAGACTCATGACCTCGTGGATACTGGCTCGCTCAGGCCGAAGAGTGGAGTGATGTGCTACATGACCCACAGGAATCACAACAAATAAAATAATCATACAGTGTCATAATCATGGTAGAAAGTTGTATTCCTGCTCTCATTAAGAGTTATGTTCCTTTACTTCTTTTTGTCATCGCTCAATACAATATATTCAGTTCTATTTTCTTGATATAATAAGGGTATGAGAGGAACAAGAAGCTTGCAGTATCATAAGAAATTCAATCTGTTTTAGCTAAAGGTTTGGATTTTGCACCTTCAGCACCAATATGAAAATGTTGCCTTAACAAGTGTGAAACAAGTATTAATCATCATCATAAGAAAAGTTTTTTTTCTTCATTATTATTATAATCTATTTCATTATTTTACTGAATCATAAATACTTTGTGCCTTTTTGTGCCTTTAGTTCACTGATTAAATATGACAGTTTTATGTGTTTTCATGCTTTCTGTGCAGTGATTTTCGTGATTAGCTCACGCAGCAATTTGTTTGTTTATTATCTATAATCTACCACCAGTTTAGGGATGATGCACAGGTAGTGCAGGGAGCCCCAATTATCGCAACCCCACCTCAGAGAACAGTAAGATGGGCCCTTTATTTCATTATACATGCACATTATTTCCAACCGTACAGTTATTCTTTTATTTATAAAAGTAGGAATTTTATCCTATTTTATTTAAGTCTACAAGCTGCTCTCATGTGTTGGGATGGTTTAACTCTCCCCTCAACTTTAAAGACAGGTCTCAGGATATTGTCGTTATCCATCCATCCATTTCTTCCGCTTTCCGTGTCACGAGAGTTGTTGGAGCTTATCCCAGCTTGCTATGGGCGAGAGGCGGGGTACACCCCGAATGTGTTGCCAGTGCACCACGCAGCCACACATAGAGAGAGACACACACTGTTGAGGTCGCTCGCTGATTATTATTGTCGTCTTTTGCTTTTGGAAGCGCACTCATGCCTGCTTAGGGCCTGTTGGAAATACATGGCATGGGACCAGAAATCAATGTCCCTGTTCAAAGAGCTAAATATGCGACTGAAAGCTCCGAGCTGGAATGAAAACGTCCTGATGGAATAGGAGGACACTAAGCCTCGTTTAGCGATGGCCTGATAACTCGCCATGATCTGTTTGGCGAGGGGGGATAAATTCTGTTTCATCCAGTTTAACATTATATATTTCATTTTGCCCTGATTTACAAGGACGGGGTCTCAGCAGCATCAAATCAGATCACATATTATCCCACAAACATTCCTGAAATCATGTGCTGTAAAAACCATGAAGGTTGGGAGTGTTGAAGGACGCATTAGGAAAGGCCTTACGGTAATTATGGAATGCACACACACACACACACGTTCATTCACAAACCAGTGTACACAATTTTAAATAATATTTGCTTCCATTACATGATATCTTTATTTTATTTTAGGGAGTAGAGGAATGGGCTGAGCACACACCCCTGTGGTACGCCTGTGTTGACTCTGACGATGCTTGAGCAGGTGTATCCTGATCTATCATGCTGTGGTCTGTTGGTCAGAAACTCCATAATCCAGTAACAGGGGGTGTGTGTTGCTGCCCAGATCTCCATGCTGATATACACACAGGTGTAACGGCTAGCATGGGAAGGATCCGCTTCAGTTTTATTGTTTCACCCTTAAAACCAGTGCATTTCTAATTAACACAGTGAACTCCAGAACAAACCTTCTGGCCTTTACACGGTTGAAAAGAATTCCATGCAGAAACTGCTATTGACAAGGCAATGTGAAATAGCAAGAGTAAGACAGCAATCAATAAAACCAACAACAAAGCAATACTACAGTCCATTGACTGTATCTGTCATTACACAAGCTGGACAGCTGTGACCAGAAGCAGCTGGAGCAAACACGTCTTCATTGCTGCAGCTACAGGTAGAAACAGCTCCAGCCGGTTTCATTAATTTAGCTTTGTATCAACAAATCTTGGTCATTTTCAAGCAAAAGAGGGAAAATAAATGCAATTATCTATTTATTTTTCAGTGAAATCAAGACAGAAAATATAGTTTGCATCAATCATAATGAGAAAATATTTTCCTACTGATTTATTTTTTTTGCTTAAAATTTATAATCCAATATTTTTATATTAGTGTTAAATGTTCAAAAGCCAAATGTTTAGCTAAGCAGATTTAGGTACGAATAATACTGTAATTTATCCAGTTTTCCCACACCCTCATGCATCTATCATTCTAACGAGCAATGCTGATACTGTGTTCCTTGAAAACGAAAAGAAGAAGCAGTGCAGCAACACACATTTTAGTTAGAGCGGCGGTACAGAGTTCTATTATCAATATGGTACTGCATATTTATTTTATTTGTAAAGATCCCTGTGGTTCATGTAGCACATCACTCCACTCCTCGGCCTGAGAGTTCCGGTATCACGGATCTCAAAAGTCTGTCCTGGTAAAAGGTTGAAGTCAAACCTCTGGAGCAGCTTGGCCATCACCACTTTAGCTTCCATCTGTAATCACCACAACACCCACTGAGTTAACTCTGTGTTGTTGTCAGGTTATATGTTTGTGTTGAGTTTCATGAGAGTAAATACCCACCTGAGCAAAGTTCTGTCCCAGGCATGAGCGTGGACCGAGGGAAAAAGGGAAGTAGCAGTAGTAAGGTCTGCAGATCAGAGAAGGAATAGTTCATTAAAATACACACCACTTTCCTTTTTCTATCTGAACCAGTGATCAGTGTCTGCATGTCATTGTGTGGCATTAGCTTCACGCTACTTACTTTGGTGCATCCGGGTGAAATCTGTCAGGATCAAATGTCAGCGGGTCCTTGAAGAATCGATCCATTCTCCCAGTCACATAGGGGTTTAACTGAAGTTTAGAATAATATGTGTTAATATATCTACAGCAGCAACCCCCAAGCAAGCCCCTTCAAATATGTTGCTTTATTTATTTGGAGTTATTTTAGGGGATTATTTTAATTGTTATCAAAGATATATTTTGAAGATAGTAATATTGATTGCCATGAAATCAGTCACTGCCAACTGGAAGAAGGTGAATCCACCAACAATTATAGAATGGAGAAACAGACTAAAACAAGTTTACATAATGGAAAAAATGACTGCATCATTGCAAATGAAAATGGACCAGTTTAATCAAAGATGGCTTATAGTTAAAAAATACCTCAATCTGTAAATGTCATTTTAACTATGCGTATGTATAAGTTTTGGATTAATTTTTTTGTTTTTGTCCTTGTTTATTTTATGTGTCTTCTATTTCATTTTTCTTCTTATTGGTAATGCACTTTATTTTCTTATATGTATATATATTGTTTTTGTTTATTATTTTCGTTCATTATTTGCTTATTAATGTCTACTTACACACTGGTCTCAGATGATGTTTTGTTCCGTTAAAAAAATAAAAATTTCAAAAAAAAATATATTTCTACAGCAGATTATTTTTATGGTGTCAGTACTTTATTTTGAAGTGACTGATGTTCATGTCCTTCATATATGCACACACACAAAGCTCAGGGCATGGTGCCATGTTCAATAGTGTTTAAATACTCCCTGTTATACACTCAGACCGTATGGAGCACATTCTGTCTACAAGGAGGGCGATCAAGCAAGTTTTATCTTTTTTAAGTGCATGTGTAAAAGGTAACATGCTTCTGTTACACCTCTGTGCCTTGTGGAACATAGTCTAGACTTGAATCACATGCTGGATGTCTGGTGGCTTCTGTCTCACCATACATGTGACTCCCGCTGGTATCTTGATGCCGTCAATGACAAGGTCTTCCGGTAGATGACGAGATGTGCCTGGAGCCGTTGGGTAAAGTCTCAGAGTCTCTTTTAGCACCTCGTGTAGGTTCAGAAACAACAGATGAGATACACTTTAGTAGAACTGCAGTGAATGTAGGCAAGTTAAAAACTTACTTCATGAAACATACCTGTGAAAGGTAGACCAGATTTCCCAGATTATCATAACTGATGTCCTGTTTCATCCCGATGACATCATCCACCTCTTTCTTTACTCTGAGAAATAAAAATAAACAAGCAGCTGAAGAAACCACCACTCAATAGCTTCATTATGAAGCTGCTTTTCAATGCATAATCAAGTCTCACTTCTCCAGTATGTCAGGATGTCTTGCAAGTTCCATGAGACAAAAAGCCAGCAGATTGGCTGTAGTCTCCTGCCCTAAAATGTGACAAACAGCAAAGTGAATCATCACCGTAATAATGTAATCATAATTCATCTCTATACCAAGAAGTGGAGCTTAAAAGAACAGTTGTCCTAAAACACACCAACATTTATTCTTTATCTTTAATTTGGAGCACTTCTCCCATTGAAGCAGAAACAACACAGACTCACTGTCACAGCCTGTGCCACTCTCCACACCTACTCCCCCGCCTCCTCAGCTCCGCCCTGACATCAGTTAATTCCTGCCACCTGTGCTCCTGTCACCACCTGCAACGCATCCCTCATCAGCCCGGACACTACAAAACCTCAGCCCAGACGCCACAACCCTGCCAAATCGTAGTAACAGGTTCCCACTCTTTCCAGCACCCTTCCAGCACCTGCCTCCCCGTGTACACTTGAGACATGGAAGGGTTCACCCCACCTTCCATGTCTCGAGGATTAAGCCGGTCAGCGAGTGCCCGCTTCAGTGGATTCCAGGAAGCTTGCGCCCAGGTTTGTTGGCGCCCAGGTTTGTTGGCCCATTTCCAGGGTCATCAGCCCCACGGCCGTCCGCCTCTGCCTCCCTCGCTCCATGAGGGTTCACCCCACCTTCCATGTTTCAAGGATAAAGCCGGTCAGCGAGTGCCCGCTTCGGCCTGCCAACCGGCCCCCTCCGCCCCCCCGGCTGATTGGTGGGGCGCCCACCTACGCTGTCCGGCGCCTCCTTTGGTCCCGACGTTGTGGGAGGGGCTTCCAGTACCTTGTCGACTGGGGGGGGGTATGGTCCTGAGGAGCGCTCGTGGGTCCCGGCGCGGGACGTCCTGGACCGGTCCCTCGGCGGGGACTTCTACCGGGCCCACCCTAATCAGCCTGGGGGAACGATGGGTGCCGTACCTAGAGGGGGGGGGGGTTCCTGTCACAGCCTGTGCCACTCTCCACACCTACTCCCCCGCCTCCTCAGCTCCGCCCTGCCATCAGTTAATTCCTGCCACCTGTGCTCCTGTCACCACCTGCAACGCATCCCTCATCAGCCCGGACACTACAAAACCTCAGCCCAGACACCACAACCCTGCCAGATGGTAGTAACAGGTTCCCACTCTTTCCAGCACCCTTCCAGCACCTGCCTCCCCGTGTACCGACCTTGCCTGATCCCGGAATCCCGTCCGCTCGCCTCCCACCTCGGATCTGTCTGCCTGACCTTCCTGACCGCCCGGTGTATGACCTTCGCCTGTCTCTGTGCCTGCCCCTAACCTGCTCTGTCTGCTGTTCTGGACTGACCCCCTGGTAATGAACAACAAACCTGATTTTTGGACTCCCACTCAACCGCCTTGCATTTGGGTTGCCTTACCTGCCTTAGGCCGTGACACTCACCCGCAATGAAAAATCCCACAAAATTGTCCACCATGCACTCTTCATCTTCTGGAGTCATGCTTTGCTCTGGAATGATAAGAATACAAGATGGAACTAGTAATCAAAGCCCCAGTCATGTGATCATTCACTCTCCACCTGTCCCTCCTCACCTGTTTGTCAGCCACTCACTCATCAGAACTAACTCCACTCACCATTTGCCACAACTCAGTTTTCTAATTAACCCCTAATTTTTTCTACTTCCCATCACGCACTTCCAGCTCGATTGTCAGGAATGCGATACCTTCCAGCCTGTTTTTGAGTATCCCTTCTGAGAATCTAGACTGCCATTCACCACCATGAGCTTCGTTTGCACTTTGCTGGATATCCTCTGCCCATCTTCTGCCCTGCGTTTTCGCTGATTCACTTCACATAATCCTATTAAATTTTGATTGATCCGGATGCCCGTGCGGATACAAAAGAAATACGGAAAAAAAAGGTCCGATTAGAACTATCATGCAAAATGTCTTCTGGATCTGATCCAAAATGAGGTCAATAAAAATTTTTAAATGTTAACATTGAAAACTCCATTTAGATTTTAAATATTTATTTATGGCCCTGCTTTGAGCTGGCATTTCATCCGGGGTGTATCCCGCCTCTCACCCATAGCCAGCTGGACTAGATGCAAGCAACGATCACGACTCTTAATAAGCGGCTCAAGAAGATGAATGAATAAATATCTGTAGTCGATTACATGTTATTCTAAACTGTAATGAGCCCAAAACAACTGAGGAATGTTTTTTATTTTCTTATGTAACTTTTTATTACATTACCTTCTCCTGCAGCTTTGATGATCTGTGTCAGAATGTCTTTGGGAACGTCATCACCATTTTGCATGGCAGCCCTCCTGTCATTAATCCACTGAGCTCCAGATGTGCGCAGCAGTCGGCAAGCTTCCCTGACTTCTCTAATGAATGGTCGGTTCTTTGGATTGAACTGCCAATGCATGGTTTTAGGCTCCAACACAGTTTGCAATATTTTTAGCAAACAAACTGAAAACAAACATGCAGTGAGATATTACCTGAAAAAACATGAATCTCATATTACACACTGTCCCTTTAAGACAGGTCTCAACAGCTCGAGGGAAAGGTGATGTGTTCTGCAGCAGGTTTAAATCCACTCCAAAAGCAACCTGACAGTTACAAAGAAGATTCCCATTAACAGGTAGACGGTAACACAACTTGATGATATGACCTTTAGTGATAAGCTGCTGCTTCAGTGACATAAAAAAAAAAACGCTTTCGATCGAGGCTCCTGCAGAGGAAGCTGCAAAACAGACGATGCTAAATACCTTAGCAATAACATCCATGGTAACACAGCTGAATAGGTGGAGCATGCTGACTTCTGTTTTGTTGTCAGACACTTCTGAAAGTTTGTTCATCAGCTTCTCTGCCACTTCATTGAAGGTGCCCATCAGGCCTTTTAAATACCTGCAAATAATGGTAGATTTAGAGATGGTGTTCAGAACAGAGCTATAAAGCTCTCCAGAAATGATGTAACAGGAGAATATGTTTCAAAAACAAACTAATTATTCACAGATAACTAACTAAATAACTTACAGGCCGCTGAATGCCGGGTCCATAATTCTGCGTTGTTTATACCAGTGGTCATTGTCCATTGCAGTTCCAAGGCTATTACCCAGGAACCTTGACGAACAACATGGAAAACAATCCTTTCAAATAAGCAAAACAAGCTTGTAAATGAGTTGCCAGAATAGGCTTGGACTCTTAAGTTCACTGGTAAGACTAATTTCATTGTTGTAATGTTGTACTTGTTGTATTGACAATAAAGATCTATTCTATTCTATAACTGAGGCATCAACAGCACCAAAGTCTGTCTTTGCTATTCCAGGTTGTAAATAATGTCTAACAATATATGTGTATGACTGAGATGTGTACAGCCTGAATAACAAAACTAACCAGTCTGATTACATACCTTTGACCAAACATGGAGAAGAGCTTGTTGTGGAAAAATTTATCTTTTGTGTACTTTAAGGACATCAGGATTTCCTGCAATATTTTATCAGTGTTTTATATCTTTAGAAAATTTTCATTAAAAATAAAAAAACTTACAGTTTAAAGCAATGTTTTAAATTATTACATAAGGCCTTCAATCTCTATCCCAGACCTTTTGCACAATTTATTGTGCAATCCTGTAACAACATACAACTGATACAGGGTGCAGTATTTACTTACCTTGGTTGCCTCTGGACACGTCACATTGATTCGAACAATATGCGCAAAGTTTAACCTGTAAACAGGCCCATAAATCTCCGCCCTGTAAATCATGTAATGAAATTATATATTATGCAGGAATGTACTGCATGTTTTTACAATAACAAAACATGAACAAGTGTTTGCTGCCGCTGAATGAACTTTTCTGTGCTTACCATTTCAGGAATGTGTCGTGGGGGGTTTCATCTCTTTGCAATATCATGCGAACCGTATATGCATGGCCAAATAAAAAACTGTCAAAGAAAGTGGCAGATAATAATATAATACAAAATAATAATAACAATAATAGTAAAACGTATCTAAGCAGATACTTGACATCAAACATAGCTAATGTTAGATATAAGACATTCCCCCTCTCAACCTTAACGTACACTCATTGGTTACTGTCAGTTAGCCTTACACAGCAGGACTAAAACAATAAACAACATGTTTTAACATGCTAAATCTAAGTATTTACCTGTCTCTCGGTGGTCCAGGTATGTGGTCATACTTCAAATGAGTGTATTTAATATAGAGGCAGTATCCAAGAAACACTATGAAAAGTACAAAGAGCAGAAATACGACAGCATGAAGACCCCAGCTCAAAATCATATGGAAAAAAGCCATTTCAGTCGAGTCAAACAGATGTCGGTGAGTCGGTCAACAGAGTCGCCCAAATGGCTTCTGTGCCCACTTGCCAGTGTACACAGGCAAATAGCAGCACCACCTTTCTCTCACAATACGACCGCCCTCGGTCGGAAGAGTTGGTCTCTGGAGCTCAGTGATGAAAGCGCCAGGACAGAGTTTTGAGATCCGTGATACCGGACCTCTCCGGTATCGAACCAGCAACCTTCTTGCTGTGTGGCAGCATCACCACACACTGCACCACCGTGCCATTTTTTCTAGAAACAACAAGGTTATTCCAGTATCATGTAGCAATTAAATCTGATTTAGCACCTTTAGCACCTGTTAGATATGTGTTCTCATATGCAGTGTTATTTTCTGAATTTGTTTATGCACTTTTATTTTTTACTGCATGAAGCATCCTTTATTTTGAAGGCCAAAATGTTGATAGTCTCTTCCGCTTACCTCACTTCCTTTGCCCGCTCAAATTGTACTGACTGTGAGATGTTTCCTCCTGAATCGTACGAGTGGAAATAAATAGGAGGACGAAGAAACTACGTGTCGACATTTATTTCCACCATGGGAGATGAAGCAGAGAATGCTACGAGCTCAACAGGTTATGGGCCCAGACGTGGCACAGGTGGACGATGGCAAAGGTTGGTGTTTAGCGGAGATGAAAGTGACTACAAACTCTTGGAAGTAAAGTTCCTCGGCC
Source organism: Brachionichthys hirsutus (assembly GCF_040956055.1). Lineage (NCBI taxonomy): Eukaryota > Metazoa > Chordata > Actinopteri > Lophiiformes > Brachionichthyidae > Brachionichthys > Brachionichthys hirsutus. The sequence goes on along the minus strand of NC_090916.1, from coordinate 5,192,973 downwards.
ATTTGCCCATCATTGGCCTCAAAGACGTCATACTTTCAACCGCAGAACCCGATGCTGACAAAAACGCTGACTGCTATGCAGAACTCATCCAATTCCTCGACGACAAAAGTCTGTCCCTGGTTATGCGGGATGCCGCCGATGACGGCAGAAAGGCCCTGCAGATGCTGCGCAACCGTTACGCCAGCCAGGGTAAGCTTAGAATCATCGCGCTGTATACCCAACTCACCTCCTTACAGAAGGGGCCCGACGAACCAGTAACGGACTACATGATACGAGCTGAGAAAAGCAGTAACGGCCTTGAGAAATGCAAAATAAGTCATTAGCGATGGCCTGATTATCGCCATGATTTTAAAGGGGCTTCCAGAAACGTACAAACCTGCCATTCACACGGCTCAAAGCACAGAAGACATAACATTCACGCAGTTTAAGAGCAACCTGCATAGCTCTGAAGAGACTGAGATTTGAAAATAAGCCAAAAGCAGACAACGTGATGAAAGTTGACCTAACGTCAGTCACGTGTTATGGGTGTGGGAATCGCGGACACATCATCAAAGACTGCGGCCAAAATACGACCCCAAAGTGGTGCAGCTACCACAGAAGTTCAACACACAGTGATGAAACCTGTAGAAGGAAGAATAAACACAAGGATGAGGCTAAACAGACAGCAGAGAGACAGGAAGAGCCCGAAGAAGAACAAATCTTTGTGTTTCAAGTCAGCCAGAGATTCCTACCAACAGAGGTAATGAATGGAAAGTTATTGGTGGACTGCGGAGCCACCTCACATATTATCACAGACGGGACCAAGTTCACACACTTTGACAAGACCTTTGATCCAAGAAAGCACTGCAGGGAACTCGCCGATGGATCCAGAACAAACAACGTGGCGTTAAAGAGGGGCGACGCGACCGTCACTCTACAGGACAAGCAAGGAAAGTGGACCACCGTGACACTGAGGGATGCTCTCCTCAGCCCATCCTATCCTCAGAGCATTTTCTCAGTGAAGGCGGCCACAACCAACGGAGCACAGGTGATTTTCAAGAAAGACCAAAATGAACTCATCCATAAAGATGGGACTGTCTTTGCTATTGAAGAATACAACAGACTCTCCTACTTGAAAACGGTAAATAATGACACTTCATTCAATGACATAAAATCTTGTGACAAGGTAAACCTAACATGTGATGTAAAGACATGGCATGAAATCTTAGGGCATTGTAATGTCAGTGATGTGTTAAAGTTACCTGAAGTTGTGGAGGGAATGAAAATCACAGGAAAGACAAAACTGGAATGTAATGTGTGTACAGAAGGAAAGTCCACAAACACCAGAAACAGAAAATGTGACCCAAAAGCAACCAAACCCCTAGAGCTGGTGCATACGGATTTAGCAGGACCCATAGATCCAGCAGGCGACAGTGGACATCGGTATGCTATACTATTCAATGATGATTTTTCAGGAGCCTTGCCAGTCTACTTCCTTAAACACAAAAGTAAAGCCACAATGGCAACAGAAAAGTTTCTAGCAGATTGTGCACCTTATGGTGTTGTTAAGTGCATTAGATCAGACGCTTTTAAGAGAAAAAGGTATAAAACATGAAACTTCTGCGCCATATTCTCCTCATCAGAATGGCACAGCTGAGAGGCAATGGAGAACTCTATTTGAAATGGGAAGCATCAAATCAGATCACATATTATCCCAAAAACATTCCTGAAATTGTGTGCTGTAAAAACCATGAAGGTTGGGAGTGTTGAAGGATGCATTAGGAAAGGAATGGAATGCACACACACACACACACACACACACACACACATGTTCATTCACAAACCAGTGTACACAATTTTAAATAATATTTGCTTCCATTACATGATATCTTTATTTTATTTTAGGGAGTAGAGGAATGGGCTGAGCACACACCCCTGTGGTACGCCTGTGTTGACTCTGACGATGCTTGAGCAGGTGTATCCTGATCTATCATGCTGTGGTCTGTTGGTCAGAAACTCCATAATCCAGTAACAGGGGGGGGTGTGTTGCTGCCCAGATCTCCATGCTGATATACACACAGGTGTAACGGCTAGCATGGGAAGGATCCGCTTCAGTTTTATTGTTTCACCTTTAAAACCAGTGCATTTCTAATTAACACAGTGAACTCCAGAACAAACCTTCTGGCCTTTACACGGTTGAAAAGAATTCCATGCAGAAACTGCTATTGACAAGGCAATGTGAAATAGCAATAGTAAGACAGCAATTAATAAAACCAACAACAAAGCAATACTACAGTCCATTGACTGTATCTGTCATTACACAAGCTGGACAGCTGTGACCAGAAGCAGCTGGAGCAAACACATCTTCATTGCTGCAGCTGCAGGTGGAAACAGCTCCAGCCGGTTTCATTAATTTAGCTTTGTATCAACAAATCTTGGTCATTTTCAAGCAAAAGAGGTAAAATAAATGCAATTATCTATTTATTTTTCAGTGAAATCAAGATGGAAAATATAGTTTGCATCAGTCATAATGAGAAAATATTTTCCTACTGTGATTTATTTTTTTTGCTTAAAATTTATAATCCAATATGTTTATATTAGTGTTAAATGTTCAAAAGCCAAATGTTTAGCTAAGCAGATTTAGGTACGAATAATACTGTAAGTTATCCAGTTTTCCCACACCCTCATGCATCGATCATTCTAACGAGCAATGCTGATACTGTGTTCCTTGAAAACAAAAAGAAGAAGCAATGAAGCAACACACATTTTAGTTAGAGCGGCGGTACAGAGTTCTATTATCAATATGGTACTGCATATTTATTTCATTTGTTAAGATCCCTGTGGTTCATGTAGCACATCACTCCACTCCTCGGCCTGAGAGTTCCAGTATCACGGATCTCAAAAGTCTGTCCTGGTAAAAGGTTGAAGTCAAACCTCTGGAGCAGCTTGGCCATCACCACTTTAGCTTCCATCTGTAATCACCACAACACCCACTGAGTTAACTCTGTGTTGTTGTCAGGTTACATGTTTGTGTTGAGTTTCATGAGAGTAAATACCCACCTGAGCAAAGTTCTGTCCCAGGCATGAGCGTGGACCGAGGGAAAAAGGGAAGTAGCAGTAGTAAGGTCTGCAGATCAGAGAAGGAATAGTTCATTAAAATACACACCACTTTCCTTTTTCTATCTGAACCTATGATCAGTGTCTGCATGTCATTGTGTGGCATTAGCTTCACGCTACTTACTTTGGTGCATCTGGGTGAAATCTGTCAGGATCAAATGTCAGCGGGTCCTTGAAGAATCTATCCAATCGACCAGTCACGTAGGTGTTGAACTGAAGTTTAGAATAATATGTGTTAATATTCATATATGCACACACACAAAGCTCAGGGCATTGTGCCATGTTCAATAGTGTAAATTTAAATACTCCTTGTTGTACACTCAGTCAGTATGGAACTAAAATATGAACTACTAAGATTATAGATAGCTGGGGCATATGAAAGGGACATGTTTTCTTTTTTAAGTGCATGTGTAAAAGGTAACATGCTTCTGTTACACCTCTGAGCCTTGTGGAACATAGTCTAGACTTGAATCACATGCTGGATGTCTGATGGCTCCTGTCTCACCATACATATGACTCCCGCTGGTATCTTGATGCCGTCAATGACAAGGTCTTCCGGTAGATGACGAGATGTGGCCGGAGCCGTTGGATAAATCCTCAGAGTCTCTTTTAGCACCTCGTGTAGGTTCAGAAACAACAGATGAGATACACTTTAGTAGAACTGCAGTGAATGTAGGCAAGTTAAAAACTGACTTCATGAAACATACCTGTGAAAGGTAGACCAGATTTCCCAGATTATCGTAACTGATGTCCTGTTTCATCCCGATGACATCATCCACCTCTTTCTTTACTCTGAGAAATTTAAAAAAAACAAGCAGCTGAAGAAACCACCACTCAATAGCTTCATTGTTTTTTTCAATGCATAATCAATTCTCACTTCTCCAGTATGTCAGGATGTCTTGCAAGTTCCATGAGACAAAAAGCCAGCTGATTGGCTGTAGTCTCCTGCCCTAAAATGAGGCAAACAGCAAAGTGAATCATCACCATAATAATGTAATCATAATTCATCTCTATACCAAGAAGTGGATCTTAAAATAACCGTTATCCCAAAACACACTAAAATGTATTCTTTATATTTATTTTGGAGCACTTCTCCCATTGAAGCAGAAACAACACAGACTCACCCGCAATGAAAAATCCCACAAAATTGTCCACCATGCACTCTTCATCTTCTGGAGTCATGCTTTGCTCTGGAATGATAAGAATACAAGATGGAACTAGTAATCAAAGCCCAGTCATGTGATCATTCACTCTCCACCTGTCCCTCCTCACCTGTTTGTCAGCCACTCACTCATCAGAACTAACTCCACTCACCATTTGCCACAACTCAGTTTTCTAATTAACCCCTAATTTTTTCTACTCCCCATCACGCACTTCCAGCTCGATTGTTCGTTGTCAGGAATGCGATACTTCCAGCCTGTTTTTGAGTATCCCTTCTGAGAATCTATCTAAGGTGCCATTCACCACCATGAGCTTTGCTTGTACTTTGCTGGATATCCTCTGCCCATCTTCTGCCCTGCGTTTTTGCTGAGTCACTTGTGTAATCCCATTAAATTTTGAGAGTGATCCGGATGCCCGTCTGGATACAAAAAAAATCTGGGGAAAAAAAGGTCGGATAAGCACTATCATGCAACATGTCTTCTGGGTCGGATCCAGAATGAGGTCATTACAAAATTTGAAATGTTAACATTGAAAACTCCATCTAGATTTTAAATATTTATTTCTGTCCCTGCCATGAGCTGGCATCTCATCCGGGGTGTATCCCGCCTCTCACCCATAGCAAGCAACGATCACAACTCTTAACAAGTGGTTCAAGAAGATGAATGAATAAATATGTGTAGTCGATTCCATATTTATTATTCTAAACTGTAATGAGCCCAAAACGACTGAGGAATGTTTTTTATTTTCTTATGTAACTTTTTATTGCATTACCTTCTCCTGCAGCTTTGATGATCTGTGTCAGAATGTCTTTGGGGACGTCATCACCATTTTGCATGGCAGCCCTCCTGTCATTAATCCACTGAGCTCCAGATGTGCGCAGCAGTCGGCAAGCTTCCCTGACTTCTCTAATGAATGGTCGGTTCTTTGGATTGAACTGCCAATGCATGGTTTTAGGCTCCAACACAGTTTGCAATATTTTTAGCAAACAAACTGAAAACAAACATGCAGTGAGATATTACCTGAAAAAACATGTCTCTGATATTACACACCATCCCTTTAAGACAGGTCTCAACAGCTCGAGGGAAAGGTGATGTGTTCTGCAGCAGGTTTAAATCCACTCCAAAAGCAACCTGACAGTTACAAAGAAGATTCCCATTAACAGGTAGACGGTAACACAACTTGATGATATGACCTTTAGTGATAAGCTGCTGCTTCAGTGACATAAAAAAAAAAAACGCTTTCGATCGAGGCTCCTGCAGAGGAAGCAAAACAGACGATGCTAAATACCTTAGCAATAACATCCATGGTAACACAGTTGAATAGGTGGAGCATGTTGGCTTCTGTTTTGTTGTCAGACAACTCTGAAAGTTTATTCATCAGCTTCTCTGCCACTTCATTGAAGGTGCCCATCAGGCCTTTTAAATACCTGCAAATAATGGTAGATTTAGAGATGGTGTTCAGAACAGAGCTATAAAGCTCTGCAGAAATGATGTAACAGGAGAATACACTCCAAAAACAAACTAATTATTCACAGATAAATAACTAAATAACTTACAGGCCGCTGAATGCCGGGTCCATAATTCTGCGTTGTTTATACCAGTGGTCATTGTCCAATGCAGATATAAGGTTATTACCCATGAACCTTGACAAAAGACATGGAAAACAATCCTTTCAAATCAGCAAAACAAGATTGTAAATGAGTTGCCAGAATAGGCTTGGACTCTTAAGTTCACTGGTAAGACTAATTTCATTGTTGTAATGTTGTACTTGTTGTATTGACAATAAAGATCTATTCTATTCTATAACTGAGGCATCAACAGCACCAAAGTCTGTCTTTGCTATTCCAGGTAGTAAATAATGTCTAACAATATATGTGTATGTGTACAGCCTGAATAATAAAACTCACCAGTCTGATTACCTACCTTTGACCAAACATGGAGAAGAGCTTGTTGTGGAGAAATTTATCTTTTGTGTACTTTAAGGACATCAGGATTTCCTGCAATATTTTATCTGTGTTTTATGTATCTTTAGAACATTTTCATTAAAAATAAAAAAACTTACAGTTTAAAGCAATGTTTTCAATTATTACATAAGGCCTTCAATCTCTATCCCAGACCTTTTGCACAATTTATTGCGCAATCCTGTAACAACATACAACTGATACAGGGTGCAGTATTTACTTACCTTGGTTGCCTCTGGACACGTCACATTGATTAGAACAATATGCGCTAAGTTTATCCTGTAAGCAGGCCCGTAAATCTCCGCCCTGTAAATCATGTAACGAAATTATATATTAACATGCAGTACATTCCTGCCCATGCAGGAATGTACTGCATGTTTTTACTAGTAAAAAAACATGAACAAATGTTCGCTGCCGCTGAATGAACTTTTCTGTGCTTACCATTTCAGTAATGTGTCGTGGGGGGTTTCATCTCTTTGCAATATCATGCGAACCGTATATGCATGGCCAAATAAAAAACTGTCAAAGAAAGTGGCAGATAATAATATAATACAAAATAATAATTATAATAATAATAGTAAAACGTATCTAAGATACTTGACATCAAACATAGGTAATGTTAGATATTAGTTTGGTTCTTGTTATGTTGGTTAAGTTGCTCTGTTTGTCGTTAACTTCTCTTTACTGAACAACTTCCTTGTCTCTCTTACATCCCCCCCCCCCCCCCCCCCCCTCTCTCTCAACCTTAATGTACTCTCATTGGTTACCGTCAGTTAACCTTACACAGCAGGACTAAAACAATAAACAACATGCTTTAACCTGCTAAATCTAAGTATTTACCTGTCTCTCGGCGGTCCAGGTATGTGGTCATACTTCAAATGAGTGTATTTAATATAGAGGCAGTATCCAAGAAACACTATGAAAAGTACAAAGAGCAGAAATACGACAGCATGAAGACCCCAGCTCAAAATCATACGGAAAAAAGCCATTTCAGTCGAGTCGAACAGATGTCGGTGAGTCGGTCAACAGAGTCGCCCAAATGGCTTCTGTGCCCACTGGCCAGTGTACACAGGCAAATAGCAGCACCGCCTTTCTCACAATACGAGCGCCCGTCTCTGGAGCTCCGTGATTAAAGCGCCAGGACAGAGTTTTGACATCCGTGATACCGGACCTCTCCGGTATGAAAGTGTGAAACAAATTACTTTAATCATAGGAGAAAACGCAATTATTACTCAATCATAAATATTTTGTGTGTCTTTTATTTGTTTTCAGGCTTTCTGTGCAGTGATTTTTGATCAACTCGAACAGCCATGTTTGTTTATTACCAATACTCCCCCACCAGGGGGCGCCGCGAGTATTAAAAAGAGATGCCTAACGCACATATCCTTTATGCGCCATAATGCTGTGATATTTTTAAAGTTAAATGTATTGGCCGTCTTGGCAAAAATCCTCTTGAATCATTTCAAACTCGAGTGGGGAAGAGAGGCAGCAGGAGGAGCAGGAGGAGGAGGAGGAGCGGGAGGAGGAGGAGGAGGAGGAGGAGGAGGGGTTGGCCGCTGATTCAGAACTGGCTGCCTGGAACAGCTTGAATCCTCCGTCCAACAACAAACTCACCATCTTTATAAAGTACTGTATTGTTTTTAACAGACTTGAACAGATGCAACCCGAACTATTTCCATTTTTGCTGTCTGTGCTGCCTGCAACATTTAATTTCGACCACCAGGGGGGGGGGGGGGGGGGGGGGTATTGCTGTGTTCTGTTGTCAATCTCCAAATAATTAGAAAATTAAACAAAACATCCGGTCCATATAAAGTGCTGTAAATTAACACAATTAAACAGTAAGAACACTTTTCTGAGCAATAAAAGTATTGAAGACTGAACTTTTCCTCTGCGTCAGATAATATAAAATTATACAGACCCATCAATCACAAGCGAAAATAATGTCTATAAACAGCCTCAGGTTGAGGTGGGGATCACATTATCATCCCGCTCACTGCTTCTGGCTGTGTGTGCTTTACTTCTGTTCATCCCCTCAGAATGTGTATTATTATTATTAGATGATATATTTACACAAGCAAACATCAGTTATTTGATTTACAATGCCCATCGGCATCACTTATCCTCCTGCAGGCATCCCTTGTATTAATCAACCAATTTATTGAGGAACAAATTTTGACATTATAGGATCTGCATTGGCTCACAAAGGTTCGACATATTTGCAATGTTCTTTTTTCAGTGGCTCATTAAGTAGTTTGAAAAATACTCATGCAGTTCAACACAGAAGTGGTGCATGAGAACCAGATTTACATCGTATCTCCTTGTGTATCACTCTGTGACTTTGAAACACTATTAACATCTTGGTCTACCAAGTGAAAATAAAACAGCCTCAGGTTGAGGTGGGGATCACATTAGCATCCCGCTCACTGCTTCTGGTTGTGTGTACTTTAGTTCTGTTCATCCCCTCAGAATGTGTATTCTTATTATTAGATAATATATTTACACAAGCAAACATCAATTATTTGATTTACAATGCCCATCGGCGTCACTTATCCTCCTGCAGGCATCCCCTGTATTAAACCTGCATGAGTTTCTGTGTGAATCAGCCATGATCCTGTCATTGCAGTGCTGCTGGAGATGGGTGTAATTGTCTGGACCACAGGGTAGTTTCTGAAGTGAGGATAAGTGGGATCTGATGCGGGAAGTGCATCTACCGACGTAGTTTTATGCTCCGGCTGGTAATACTGTTCCTATTTTCAGTTATGGAGGAATTCCCCTGTCAAATGATTGGTGGGAGGTGTTTTGAAGTTGTGAGAACACGCCAACACATCTCTCCAAATAAGGACTATTCACTTCTATTTGTATTTTGTAAAATTATTTTTCTAATTGTTGTATTCCTTTCTGAAAGTAAAGTAAAAGTAAATGTCTGCTAGTGGTATGAAAATATGAAATACAATGAACATACATAGAAATGTACTTTGCACACTACAATTATACATACATGTTCGTAGGAGGAGACTATCGCTGTTGCAAATAAAGATTACCGTAAACCTTCTACGACAAGCGAGCCCGCGTTACTGGTTTACAAGGACAGTGCTTTCATCACTGAGCTCCAGAGACCAACTCTTCCGACCGAGGGCGGTCGTATTGTGAGAGACAGGCGGTGCTGCTATTTGCCTGTGTACACTGGATACAGAAGCTATTTAGACTCTGTTGACCGACTCACCGACATCTGTTCGACTCGACTGAAATGGCTTTTTTCTGTATGATTTTGAGCTGGGGTCTTCATGCTGTCATATTTCTGATCTTTGTACTTTTCATAGTGTTTCTTGGATACTGCCTCTATGTTAAATACATTCATTTGAAGTATGACCACATACCTGGACCACCGAGAGACAGGTAAATACTTAAATTTAGCAAGTTAAAGCAGCTCGTTTATTTGGTTTAGTACCAAACTAATATCTAACATTAGCTATGTTTGATGTCAAGTATCTGCTTAGATACGTTTTACTATTATTATTATTATTATTATTATTATTACTATTATTATTATTATTATTATTAATATTAATATTATTATTATTATTATTATTATTATTATTATTTTGTATTACATTATTATCTGCCACTTTCTTTAACAGTTTTTTATTCGGCCATGTATATACGGTTCGCATGATATTCCAAAGAGATGAAACCCCCCACGACACATTACTGAAATGGTAAGCACAGAAAAGTTCATTTAGCAGCAGCAAACACTTGTTCATGTTTTGTATTGTAAATTCCATACATGGATAGTTATTAGTTTCTGCCTGTGCTTTTCCTGTTTTATTAAAATATAATTTTATTACATGATTTACAGGGCGGAGATTTACGGGCCTGTTTACAGGCTAAACTTAATGCACATTGTTCAAATCAATGTATCGTGTCCAGAGGCAACCAAGGTACGTAAATACTGCACCCTGTATCAGTTGTATGTTGTTACAGTATTGCGCAATTAATTGTGCAAAAAAAGTCTGTGATGGAGATTGAAGGCCTCACATACCGGTAATAATTAAGACATTTGCTTTAAACTGTCAGTTTATTTATTTTCAATTACAATGTATTATGTTCTAAAGATATATAAAACACTGATAAAATATTGCAGGAAATCATGATGTCCTTAAAGTACAAAAAAGATAGATTTCTCCACAACAAGCTCTTCTCCATGTTTGGTCAAAGGTAGGTAATCAGACTGGTTAGTTTTGTTCTTCAGGCTGTGCACATCTCAGTCACACATTATTTACAACCTGGAATAAGAATAGCAAATACAGATTTTGGTGCTGTTAATGCCTCAGTTACAGAATAGAATAGATCTTTATTGTCAATACAACAAGTGCAATGAAATTGCAAAGTCCCCAATCAGTGCAAACTATAAGAATAAATAAGGCACGGTATGTTTGTCCGGTTTCTGGTAGATCTGTGTCGCCTGCTTGACAGTCACAAATCAAACAATGAGTGTCCGGGGTGAGGTATCCCATGACCTTCTGGGCCGTATTAAATGACCTCTTGCAGTGACTTCCTCTGGGCTGCCATGCAGCTGGTGTAACACACACACACACATACAGTACACCAATCTACTCTCTGTAGAGCACCTTTAAAAGGATACCAGCAGTCTCTGTGGGATGTCATTTTTCCTGAGCACCCTCAGGGAATACAGTCTCTGCTGGGCCTTTTTCATTAGCACAGAGGTGTTCACACTCCAGGTCAGGTCCTCCTCAATGTGTACCCCCAGGAAGTGGAAGCCCGCCACCCTCTCCACCTCCTCCCTGCCGATAAGAATCAGTTTCTCAAAGCACTTCATCACCACTTGTGACCTTTATGACCGACTTGGTTGGTCATAAAGACTCATTAAACCATCCTGGTTACCTGCTATGGCATGACAAGTCATTGATTATGCTGCTTGTTCATTGCAGTACTCACATTACACAGATATATTTTACACTGAATCATCATCTCAACTATTTATATATGTTAGATACTTCTTTTTGTCTTACCAGTGAATCTAAGAGTCCAAGCCTATTCTGGCAACTCATTTACAAGCTTGTTTTGCTTATTTGAAAGGATTGTTTTCCATGTCTTTCCTCAAGGTTCCTGGGTAATAGCCTTATAACTGTAGTGGACAATGACCACTGGTATAAACAACGCAGAATTATGGACCCGGCATTCTGCGGCCTGTAAGTTATTTAGTTAGTTATCTGTGAATAATTAGTTTGTTTTTGAAACATATTCTCCTGTTACATCATTTCTGCAGAGCTTTATAGCTCTGTTCTGAACACCATCTCTAAATCTACCATTATTTGCAGGTATTTAAAAGGCCTGATGGGCACCTTCAATGAAGTGGCAGAGAAGCTGATGGATAAACTTTCAGAAGTGTCTGACAACAAAACAGAAGTCAGCATGCGCCGCCTATTCCACTGTGTTACCATGGATGCTATTGCTAAGGTATTTAGCATCGTCTGTTTTGCAGCTTCCTCTGCAGGAGCCTCGATCGAAAGCGTTTTTTTTTTTATGTCACTGAAGCAGCAGCTTATCACTAAAGGTCATATCATCAAGTTGTGTTACCGTCTACCTGTTAATGGGAATCTTCTTTGTAACTGTCAGGTTGCTTTTGGAGTGGATTCAAACCTGCTGCAGAACACATCACCTTTCCCTCAAGCTGTGGAGACCTCTCTTAAAGGGATGGCGTGTAATATGAGATTCATGTTTTTTCAGGTAATATCTCACTGCATGTTTGTTTTCAGTTTGTTTGATAAAAATATTGCCAACTGTGTTGGATCTTAAAACCATGCATTGGCAGTTCAATCCAAAGAACCGACCATTCATTAGAGAAGTCAGGGAAGCTTGCCGACTGCTGCGCACATCTGGAGCTCAGTGGATTAATGACAGGAGGGCTGCCATGCAAAATGGTGATGACGTCCCCAAAGACATTCTGACACATATCATCAAAGCTGCAGGAGAAGGTAATGTATTAAAAAGTTACATAAGAAAATAAAAAACATTCCTCAGTTGTTTTGGGCTCATTACAATTTAGAATACCGGTAATAGTTTCTAGATTAGAACTGTCAATTTCATGATAAAAATGTGTGTGTGTATCTGTGTTTCCATAAACAACCAATAAAAAGTAAAATAAAATTCAGAAACAGATATTTATTCATTCATCTCCTTGAAGACGAGATAATAGTAATTGTCTCGTCTGCAGCCGCTTATTAAGAGTCGTGATCGTTGCTTGCATCTAGTCCAGCTGGCTATGGGCGAGAGGCGGGATACACCCCGGATGAGATGCCAGCTCAAAGCAGGGCCAGAAATAAATATTTAAAATCTAAATGGAGTTTTCAATGTTAGCATTTCAAATTTTGTATTGACCTCATTCTGGATCAGATCCAGAAGACATTTTGCATGATAGTTCTTATCGGAACGTTTTTTTCCGTATTTCTTTTGTATCCAGACGGGCATCCGGATCACTCTCAAAAGTTAACGGGATTACATAAATGAATCAGCAAAAACGCAGGGCAGAAGATGGGCAGAGGATATCCAGCAAAGTGCAAACGAAGCTCATGGTGGTGAATGGAAGTCTAGATTCTCAGAAGGGATACTCAAAAACAGGCTGGAAGGTATCGCATTCCTGACAACGAACAATCGAGCTGGGAGTGCGTGATGGGGAGTAGAAAAAATTGGGGGTTAATTAGAAAACTGAGTTGTGGCAAATGGTGAGTGGAGTTAGTTCTGATGAGTGAGTGGCTGACAAACAGGTGAGGAGGGACAGGTGGAGAGTGAATGATCACATGACTGGGTTTTGATTACTAGTTCCATCTTGTATTCTTATCATTCCAGAGGAAAGCATGACTCCAGAAGATGAAGAGTGCATGGTGGACAATTTTATGGGATTTTTAATTGCGGGTGAGTCTCTGTTGTTTCTGCTTTAATGGGAGAAGTTCTCCAAAGTAAAGATAAAGACATTTTAGTGTGTTTTAGGATAACAGTTATTTTAAGATCCACTTCTTGGTATAGAGATGAATTATGATGACATTATTATGGTGATGATTCACTTTGCTGTTTGTCACATTTTAGGACAGGAGACTATAGCCAGTCAGCTGACTTTTTGTCTCATGGAACTTGCAAGACATCCTGACATACTGGAGAAGTGAGACTTGATTATGCATTGAAAAGCACAATGAAGCTATTGAGTGGTGGTTTCTTCAGCTGCTTGTCTTTTTTATTTTATTTCTCAGAGTAAAGAAAGAGGTGGATGATGTCATCGGGATGAAACAGGACATCAGTTACGATAATCTGGGAAATCTGGTCTACCTTTCACAGGTATGTTTCATGAAGTAATTTTTTAACTTGCCTACATTCACTGCAGTTTTACTAAAGTGTATCTCATCTCTTGTTTCTGAACCTACACGAGGTGCTAAAAGAGACTCTGAGACTTTATCCGCCAGCTCCAGGCACATCTCGTGATCTACTGGTTGACCTTGTCATTGACGGCATCAAGATACCCGCGGGAGTCACATGTATGGTGAGACAGGAGCCATCAGACATTCCAGCATGTGATTCAAGTCTAGACTATGTTCCACAAGGCTCAGAGGTGTAACAGAAGCATGTTACCTTTTACACATGCACTTAAAAAAAGATAAAACTTGCTTGATCGCCCTCCTTGTAGACAGAATGTGCTCCATACTGTCTGAGTGTATAACAGGGAGTATTTAAACACTATTGAAGATGGTACCATGCCCTGAGCTTTGTGTGTGTGCATATATGAAGGACATGAACATCAGTCACTTCAATATAAAATACTGACAGCATAAAAATAATCTGCTGTAGAAATATTAACACATTTTATTCTAAACTTCAGTTCAACACCTACGTGACTGGTCGATTGGATCGATTCTTCAAAGACCCGCTGACATTTGATCCTGACAGATTTCACCCAGATGCACCAAAGTAAGTCGCGTGAAGCTAATGCCACACAATGACATGCAGACACTGATCATAGGTTCAGATAGAAAAAGGAAAGTGGTGTGTATTTTAATGAACTATTCCTTCTCTGATCTGCAGACCTTACTACTGCTACTTCCCTTTTTCCATCGGTCCACGCTCATGCGTGGGAAAGACTTTTGCTCAGGTGGGTATTTACTCTCATGAAACTCAACACAAACATATAACCTGACAACAACACAGAGTTAACTCAGTGGGTGTTGTGGTGATTACAGATGGAAGCTAAAGTGGTGATGGCCAAGCTGCTCCAGAGGTTTGACTTCAACCTTTTACCAGGACAGACTTTTGAGATCCATGATACCGGAACTCTCAGGCCGAGGAGTGGAGTGATGTGCTACATGAACCACAGGGATCTTAACAAATAAAATAAATATGCAGTACCATATTGATAATAGAACTCTGTACCGCAGCTCTAAGTAAAATGTGTGTTGCTTCATTGCTTCTTCTTTTTGTTTTCAAGGAACACAGTATCAGCATTGCTCATTAGATTGATAGATGCATGAGGGTGTGGGAAAACTGGATAACTTACAGTATTATTCGTACCTAAATCTGCTTAGCTAAACATTTGGCTTTTGAACATTTAACACTAATATAAAAATATTTGATGATACAAGTTTTAAGCAAATAAAAATAAATCACAGAAGGTAAATATTTTCTCATTATGACTGATGCAAACTATGTTTTGTACTTGTATGTTTTTTGTATTTTGTCATTACTGTTACATGTAGCATGACTTCACCGAGAAACATTCCTCGTCAGTGAAATCTCATTGACAATGACAATAAACTACTTCTGATTCTGATTCTGATTCTGATTTCGATGTTTTCTGTCTTGAATTCACTGAAAAATAAATAGACAATAACATTTACGGAATCCCTCTTTTGCTTGATACAAACCTAAATTAATGCATTTGTCTGTATCTGTTTCCACCTGCAGCTGTATTTGTTTTCATGCTTTCTGTGCAGTGATCTTTGATCAACTCGAGCAGCCATGTTTGTTTATTACCAATAATCTACCACCAGGGGGCGCCGCGAGTATTAAAAAGAGATATCTGACGCACCTGTTCAACTCCCCTATGAAGGGAATTTACGCTTAAAAAGCAAACACTCGTGTAAATTTCGTTGAAGGATTGTGTTTTCATTTTTTTCATGACTAAAATGCTGGTGAATGTGAATCAGTGTCGTGAGAGGTCTATGCCGACATTTTCGATTTGTTCACTCATGCAAAATAAGATGCATGTTTTACATATCCTTTTGCGCCATACTTTATAAAGCTGTGTATTTTTTAAAGTTAAATGTATTTTTTTACTTGTTGATGTGCCTTTAAGAGGGACGAGCCTGCGCTTTCAGAGTCCTCAGCGGCTGTTTTCGTACCTGCAACCCACTCCTCTCTCCCACGCCTTGATTGGACGGCTTGGCAAAAGAGCCTCTTGAATCATTTTAAACTCGAGTGGAGGAGGAGGAGGAAGAGGAAGAGGAGGAGGAGGAGGAGGGGTCGGCCGCTGATCCTGGAACAGCTTGAATCCTCCGTCCAACAAACTCACCATCTCAGTGAAGAGGCTTATCCGAGGAGCGTCGGTCGCTGACGGTAAAAGCGCGTCCAGGAATGCGCTGCCGGTAAAAAAAAAAAAAAAAAAAAAAAGTCGGATTTTTTTTTAGAGGTGTAATTTTTTTTACGTGCATTTCTACCAGTTCGATTAAACACATGTTGTTTAAATAGTCTTAGGTTTAGTGTGTTTTGTATGAAAGCATCGTTCAAATGGAGCGATGTGCAGCAGAAACGGCGCACATTGCGACGGGACACGGTTTGTGTTGACGGGACTCGGCGCCGCTGACGGAGACCTGAACGGAAGATCACTGGTAATCGATATAAAAAATGATGCGCTACTGGCCGAATGCAAGAACCGGTGTTTGCAAGCGAAATGTATAGAGGATTTTACCTGTGAAGTATTGGTGGGGGCTTTTATTTCATTCCCTGAAGCGTCATAATAATATTTTCCTTTAAGCTGGCCTGTTGAAAAGGGAGGACTTTCACATTTTTTGGACAATGTAATTTGACACAATCTAACAAACTAAGACTTGATTAAATGAGTTTGGACAAGTAATTTCAATCCGTCTTTTTCAACAAACCAAGACAACAGAGCCATGGCTAAAAATCTGTCTGAGGGACCCATGGAGGATGTGAGCCATCTGACGGATGAGGAGCTGCTGCGGTGCAGCAGAGACGAGCTGCTCCGCAGGTTGAGGAGGGTCGACGGCGAGAAGATGAGCTTGATGATCGAGCACGGAAACATGATGAAAGACATCAACCGGCGGCTGCAGATGCACCTGCACGAAATCCGCAGCTTGAAGGAGATCAATCAGAAGATGCAAGATGACAACCACGAGCTCCGGGAGCTCTGCTGCTTCCTGGACGACGACCGGCAGAAGGGCAAGAAGCTGTCCCGGGAGTGGCAGCGCTTCGGCCGCTACACCGCCAGCGCCATGTGGAAGGAGGTGGGCGCCTACATGATGAAGCTGAAGGAGTTGGAGGCCAATCAGGAGGCCGTGTCGAGGGAGAACTCTGAGCTGAAGGAGATCATCCTGATGCTGGACGAGGAGAGGAATGGAGCAGGGTCCAGGAGTTCCATAGACAGTCAGTCCAGCTTGACCAACCTGAACGGTGGCACCGGCACGGTGAGGGACGTTGGAGATGGGAGCAGCACGTCCAGCACAGGTAGCGCCGGGAGCCCCGACCATCACAACCACAAGCCCACCTCAGACAGCAGTAAGATGGGCCCCACCATGAGGAGGTCCATGGATGACCTGTCGGCACCGCATCATCACAGGAGCATCCCCAATGGGCTGAATGGTGAGTAAACAAGCTTCCCCGTTCCAGTGGAAACACCTGGCTGCCATATCCTCCTGAGACCCAGCCAGTCAGCGTGTCTGTCCTCTGGAGTGGACATTTGTCCATTACAGAGGACGCATGTCAACGGGCTGGGTCTCAGGAGGATATACGGATAGTAGGACGCACGGCTGAGATTCAACACAATCCGGCCAGACATTTCTAACTTAAAAACTATTCTTTTATTTAAAATAAATATCTATATTTCTGATTAAATTTGTCCTTTTTATTTTTTTTATGCCGACAAGCTGCTCTCATGCGTTGTGATTATTTAACTTGCCCCTTAACTTTAAAGACGGATCTCATAATGTCTCTCTGTATAATTGAGCTCCCAGAGGACACTCCTCTCCCGTGTGTGATTGCACCCACAACATATGCTGATCAAAACTGCTGCTAAGGATTAACATTGGGTGGGGGGGTCTTAATCTTATCGTAAAGTCTTGATTGGGGTGATTATAACACAGACTACAGACATATGCACACACAGCATCCTCCTCATGTCTATCTGAGCTGATTTATGTCCTTAAGGAAGAGGACTTTTTTTCTTAAGGGCTTTTAAATGGGGCTCGAGGGAGTCTATCACTGTTGAGGTCGCTCGCTGATTATTATTGTCGTCTTTTGCTTTTGGAAGAGCACTTATGCCTGCTTAGGGCCCTGTTGGAAATACATGGCATGGGACCAGAAATCAATGTCCCTGTTCAAAGAGCTAAATATGCGACTGAAAGCTCCGAGCTGGAATGAAAACGTCCTGATGGAATAGGAGGACACTAAGCCTCGTTTAGCGATGGCCTGATAACTCGCCATGATCTGTTTGGCGAGGGGGGATAAATTTTGTTTCATCCAGTTTAACATTATATATTTCATTTTGCCCTGATTTACAAGGACGGGGTCTCAGCAGCATCAAATCAGATCACATATTATCCCACAAACATTCCTGAAATTGTTTGCTGTAAAAACCATGAAGGTTGGGAGTGTTGAAGGACGCATTAGGAAAAGCCTTAATTATGGAAGTGCACGCACACACACACACACAGACCAGTGAATCAACAGCAATCAATAAAACCAACAACAAAGCAATACTACAGTCCATTGATCCTAATCTGTCATTACACAAACTGGACAGCTGTGACCAGAAGCAGCTGGAGCAAACAAGTGTTCATTGCTCCCGTCACACAGAACATCTCAAAGGCATGTTTGAATGTGAAATTTAATTGCCTGCAGTTCTACACCAGCTTCTGCAGGCTTTAACTGGTAAGATAATTCATCAGCAGCACAGATCTGCTCTAATCGGCTGCCCTGAAACCCAATCCAGTGACCATGTTCTGAGGTCAGCTCTGATCATGTGAGGCCTGCAGAGTGACGTTATTTAATGCCGTCCAAATGCCATTGGCTCCCGTGGGCATTAAGGAGACAAGCCAATGGTCTGCCTCTCAAGTGCTAAATGAGCAGCTAACTGATTGCCAGTCAAGTGAATGCACAGTTTGGAAGAAGAGGATGAGAGGTGATGATGCTCTTGCTTGCCGAAGAGTAAAACCTTGAGTTAGAAGCTCGTGGTTTATATATATTTTTGGTCAATTCTATTGTTGTGGATCTTTTTTGGCAAATGTGAAATTGGACATCTTGGTATTCAGAATAAAAAGAGGCCCTGAAAGAGGAGGTTATGAAAGAGGGGCCCGCCAAAGGGCCCACAATGGTTCTTGGGGGGAGTGGTAGAAAGACGGTTGAGGGTTGGCTGGGAGGCCAGGGGGTGGGGTGGGGTGGTAGAGGGCAGATTGAGCTCAAAGAAGGCTGGGTTTCAGAGACATCCTGCTGTCTGCTTAATTTAATTCATTGCTCCCCCTTCCTGGGGACACGCTGGTGTGTGTGAGAATAAAGAAGGCTTCGTTCCTGAAGAAAACAAAAAAGACGACAGCAGGGGCTACGTTGAAACTTGCTACCCCTGTGTTTCATAAATTGGGACTATTAATTTCCAGCCTTCTCAATGGCTGCATTTGCTTTTGGTGGTCTAGAACCCAACTCCAGTCAAAGACCGCCTGAAATATGACACTGTCACAAAGAAGCTGGCCTTTGTCTCCCCGATAATGCCACACAGACGCCGGCGCAATTGGGAGGAAAAGACAAAGTGAAGCCAAGTCAAGATGGCCAACTGCTGCTTTGACATAGTCCAGATGAGCTGTCCTCTCTCC
Source organism: Brachionichthys hirsutus (assembly GCF_040956055.1). Classification (NCBI taxonomy): domain Eukaryota; kingdom Metazoa; phylum Chordata; class Actinopteri; order Lophiiformes; family Brachionichthyidae; genus Brachionichthys; species Brachionichthys hirsutus. Next base: position 5,173,653 of record NC_090916.1, on the reverse strand, counting down.
AGCAATGCTTATCCACCTTTTACCAGACCCTCACACATTCGGCTGGTCTTCTATCTGCCACACGCTTTTAAAGGAACACGGCAGATAAGGAGGCCCGGCAGAGATTAAAGAAAGAGAATGACATGAAACCCCAGACGTACACTTTTAATGTAATCAAAGGGGCAATGCAATACCGAGTAGAGGATTGTATTTTTCAATGAAAACCCATGAGACCCATGAAAACACTTGAGTAAATAAAACATTGACTTGGTAAATGGACATCAGTCCAGCTGTGCAGGGAAACCCGAGGCGTTCTGATGTTCAGCTCCTGGTCGGGAAATCACGACGCAACTAATCTTCCAGAGCTAAACATTTTGCAAAGACGCACTTTGCTCAGCCATTTTCTGGCCCGTGCCTTTGTACATTTCAAACCTCCTTACTACAACTCTGTGTGTCCAATCAGTTGCTTTTGGCTCTCAGAAACCAGTCAGGTGGGTTAGTGAGTCACTGGTGACTAAGACGCATGAGACTTGGAGCACAAAGATTTCATTAGAGCCATATTAATCCTCCACTAACCAGCTGTACCTGTGATCACTGCCTTGCTATCTTTCTGTTGACTCAGTTTAAACCTACACATTGGAGATCAATCTAGCCCTAATGAAGCCACATTACATGTTTAAATTGGGCTATTTAGCACCAGGCCTTTCAATAGGGTAATATATGAGGTGCCACAGTGATTTCCCTTCCTGGTCTAGCAGTGTCTCTCCCTCTATCTCATTCTCTTTTCAGTTTCCTTTTCAGTTTCCCTTGGGGAGTGACGTGACCTAAAAGCTCACAATGAAACTGCAGAACCAGCCCTCCCAGTTAGCGACCAGTGTTTGTGTTTCATCGTGCCAGAACAATTCAGACAGTGCCTTGATAACTGTTAGTCATTTCCCTCTTGAGCTGAACCATCGATGAACTTTACTCGTTGGATCCTGCATCTCAGCCGCTTTATTGAGAGTGTAGTCTTGAATTAAAAGATCTTGTCGGTGTTACTTTTCATGGGACACGATCAAAAGCCCCGTTTCTTTGTTTAAATCACTGCAAAATCAAAAACAGTCCTGTCATATTTCTCTTGTGTTTTTAAAAAAAAAAAATAAACTTGAATCAAACACATTTGAAGTTAGACTTCGTGGGCGTTTCAAAGGAAACCCGAGCATTTACAGTACAATGGTGTGTTCCTCTTGGCTGTGCTTTAAGCCATTGTGTGGTTTGTCGGTGGAGCTGTAAGAAATGGCATCATATCCTGTTTGTCCACTCGGACTTCTGTGCTCCAAGAAACTGATTTGCCCATCTTGTTAAGAGGGACCCCTCTAAGGGGGCTTCATCGCGACTCCCAAAAAGACGTTGGCGCATTCTAAAAGGAAGCGCTGCCATCTGATTTGCTCCAGTGTTTAGACACGCCAAACGGGACAGTTAAATTTAGCTGTTATTTACCACTCCAGGTGCTTCTGGCTCGTGTTGCCCAGCAGCCCCCCCCCGTCACCCTGTGTGAGGTCTGGTCGGCTGATAATCGAGATAATGGAGTAGAAACACTTTGAGAGAAAGAGCCGCAGGGGGAACTCTCAGCTGCGTGCTGTCAATGACAAGCCGGCCTGTCAGGATGCCCCGCATTCCTGGATAAACAAAAGCGGAAGTGGGTCCGTGTCTTCTTATTGACGCAGCCGGATCGAGGCTGCACGGGAAGAGGCGCAGGAAGGTGGGAAATGATGCAAGGGACACACTTTTCTGCCCCAGTCCTTCCCTCTCCCTCCACACATCCATCCATCCATCCATCGCTGTCTCAAATCCTGTAAACCTGCTGTCTGGTCTTGCTGTCCGTTCGCTCCCATCCAAATTGAGCCGACAGAATGAGGTTATGGAGCCTGCATGAGTCGTGGACTAGATTTTCAACGAGTCTTGCTTTATTAGCTGCATTTGTGTGGTGGACATTTCTAAGGCACACAGATTGGCGGGTACAATTCCAGTGAGACGGTGTGTCCTCTCACAAATAGTAGGACAATTTCAGATACTTCTGTGTCCTTGTTCACTGATCTTTTAGAGATGGGCTGCTGGAGGGGCTCGGTTGTTAAGTCGCCTAGGCAACCGCGGTGATCAGTGGGGGGTGAGTGGTCTGAGCCCAACGCCTATAGCCTCAGATTCACTGATGCGTGGGGAATAAGAGATGGGGGGTTGGGGATGGGGATGAGTTTGGGTGTAGTTGTGGTTGGTTGACCCACACAGAATGATGCCAGTCTGTCTGCTCATTAGAGACACGTGGTGTCGTTTGTCGGACGTCCTTGTTTTCACTCATAGTGCCACAGAGGTTTTAACATTATGCCACCACACTTCAGTTAATTAGAACGATGCTATTTGCAGGGTCGTAGCATTCTTCAGTTTCTGTCCCTCACTTCTCCTCTCACCCATTGTTAGCCTGTTGTCTGACTAAATGCGGCCCCAAAGACTTATTGATTTGTGATATATATGTCAAATTAAATCCCTTATAAAAATGTAAATGACATATAGATGGGAGGGGCGTTTAGAAGAGTAACGGTGTTCAGGTGAATCAGCAACAAATCCCCATCTGGCGTTGCACTAAACATTCCCCACCATCAGCAGTTCAGTTCTGTCTATGCAACACACCCAGTGACCTTCAGCAGTGGACCAGTCCCATCCCAGGCTGCCAAAAGTCAGCAACTCCCACACAGAACACCTCTTCATCAGCTTCTTTCGAGGCCTGGGAGGAACAAGGCGTTTATCTGGATTTTCTGCCTGTCAGCTCATTGCTTTTTGGTTCCTGTTACATTGGAGACGAGTCAGCAGATGTTTTTTTTTTTTTTAACCTTACTTGCATTTCGATAGTGCTGTTGTCTCACTCCTGCTGTAGTTTAATAGTTATAGATCCCCCCCCTTTCTGGAGATTAACAAGTGGGCATGGGAACATCGTTGGTGAATCCCACACCAAACGGCTGATTTATTTTCAAACCGACAGAAAAAATATCTCACATGGAATTTGAACAGAATGTTGCTCACTGCTGAGATTCTGAAGCATCTGATTGGTAGATTAGGTGATAAGAAATCCATAATCAGGGCAGGACAAGGGGAGTGCCAGGAAGAAAACAAAAGGTGACCGTGTGAGTCATCTAGATGGATGTGGTCGTGGAGTTTAGATGGGCAGTTGAAGCATCTGGAAAGAATCTAATCATTTCAATACTGTTGCGTGATCCTCGGGATGTTTTCTTGGAATGGGTTCAGGTAACCCTGCTCTGCCGCTCTCCGAGCTAATTTCCTCTTGCAAGGCTGGTTTTAAGCATCGAGAATGGACTCGATAACCAAGGAAAACATGGCTGTTAGTTTGGGATGTGCCTGAGGCAGGTATTTCTCTTAACCTGTTCTTGTCAGAGGAAACGGATGAAACACTGGGCCGACTGAGCAGTCACAGTGGATTACGTATATGGGAAATGCTCTCTTTATTTTCCAGATATGCAAAAAAAAGGAACGGAGTTGTGATCGTATTTTGTAGTTTTGCGTTGCAGCGGCAGTTTAGATAATTCGAAGGTTCAACTGTGCGCGCTCGTCCCTCCACCTCCTCCTCCTTTCCAGCAAAGCCCCACATTAAGGCGACCATGGCCATCTGTCAGTGCAACCTCTTATTATTCGAACAAGGAGTTTTCTTTGTCGGTTTAGGTGGGGGGTTGACATGGGGATATCTTTTCTAAGCAGCTTCATAGTTTAAAAAAAAAAAGAAGATGAGAATTAACATTTGTTGGAAATATTTGGAAAGTTGTTTTGGAAAAATGGTTGCCTTTTAGAAGTAAATCCTACCTAATCTGCGTCAGAACTATCTACAGCACAAGCATCTTACAGGTGTATTAATCAGATTAGTTATAGTAATAAATGCCTCTGGAGGATTAAACCTGAGCCATTTTCCTCTACAGCTACTAGCATGTCAAATCATCACTTATATCCAGTGAAATATCAAAGAGACAAACTATGAGTTCATCGTATCTCCCTGGACCTTAACTAAAGTTTACTAGAACTGTATAAAAAACATTCCACTCAACAGAATTGGCATCAGATTTTAAGGGCTGATCAAAGACATTATTCATTTGAAGTCAGCCAAGTGTGGAGCGTTCGATTCCGCTGATGTGACAGATGCATTCATAAAGCGCTTAGGTGAAAGCTGATAATCATGAAGCCAGTCTGCGTGGCCAAATCAATGACTGGCAGAGAAGGACATGCACAAGCACACATGCATTTAATCCTTCTTTTTGTATCTATTTGACATTCAGTATATCAAAGGATATTATTCTAACTGGAACGTCCACCAGGCACCAGGGAGATGTTGGGTCTCCCTTCGATCCTCTTTAACGCCATCAGACTTGGCTGTGGGTTCAGCTGATGTTCAGATAATGTCTGATCACACACAAGCTGCTTAGCGCTGGATGGCCCCAGCGACTGATCTTTAAAGGGGATGTGGTGGAGATAAATGTTGAATGGATTGGAAGTGGGGACAGGGACGCCATGGCTTAAGAGTATTTGGGTAGAGGCTAAAAAAAGCAGATATGGCAACCGCTGTTGTTTCTATTCTGCAGATGTTTTATGCAGGGAGACTTTTAGGGTTTAATACAGAGTTGGATGAAGTTGTTGATTCAATTTCAGAGGGATGTCATGCAGCATATTTCATCCTTTTCTCACTCGCGTGCTGAGAGGAGATGACATTTTTGTCAATTATAGCCAGCCCATTCCTCCTTTAGAAGACTAGTGTATAGAAATAAACAACAAGAAGCGTTATGCATCCTTCCATGAATATTTCCACTCGCCATCGTTTCATACTTCATCATAGAAATATGAGGCACTGGAGCCTCTTTATTTTTGACCTCAGATTGCTCTCCTCTCCTCTTCTCTGCTGCTGATGTTGGGAGAGATCCGCATCAGCACATTTCGAACCAGCAATAAGCCAACAAAGATTGAAACATAAGTTTACATTGTATTTGATATGTGGCGGCTGTAAGTCACATCTGATTTACTTTAAAGCTTGCTCCATTTCTTAAACATATTATTTGACTTGAAATGTTTACAGCAGAATTTCTGTCCCCACTCAGGATCCCCCAAAAGGGGGTCTGTCCATCTGCAGGTGGGGTCAGAAAATATTTGACTGAAAAAGCTGCTAGTTGTTGAAATCAGAGTAAAATTTCACAACAAAATGATTTTGTTTTTGGACCCTTTCAATAATCTCTCTCTCTCCACAAAGGAGGTTCTGTTTTTGCTTGCCTTTACCAAGACAATGTGGAATCAGTAGTGGGGAAATGGATTTGTTGTATCTTCAAAAGCTACGGATCTAGAGCCAGAAGAATGCCAATTTTTCTTTACTCTACAAATCTGTTCCTGCTTTTGACAAGTGTCAGGTTAGTCAAGTTTTCTATTTCTGAAAACTTGACTAACCTCTAAATCCAGGAACGCTCTTTCTGCTGGTGGCTTTAAATCTCTGCTCCCTCGTCGGGTAACGTGGAATGTGCACCTTTAGGGCCTCATGACGCATGCAAAACAAGCAGAAACATTAAATGAAAATGGAGGAAGAGGCAGTCTATGAACATGTGTTGTTCTTCAGACCGATGCTACATATGGTGCTGAATATGTACAACAATGGAACAAGATGGGAGGTGCAATAGGAGTTGTTTCCATGTAGAACTTAATAATTGAGTGCTGGATAAGGGAAAGGCCTGTCAAAGCAGAATGAATGCAGACACATGGAACCGATTCCCATTGTGTCGATGTTGTATTTACCACAGCCATGGCAGCGCGGCTCATCAAATGGAGCTCGTGGAGAGTGCAGGCAGGAGAAGGAGAGATGAGAAAGAAATGTGAAAAGCGGGAGAGAGGTGTGGAAAAGCAAAGATCAGGCAAACAGCGAGGGAGGAGGAGGAGGAGCAGGGGACTACAAGAAATGATGAGTGCGAAACGGAACTTGTCAATCGCATGAGGCACAGCTTGAAATCGGGGATCTTTAAAACTTCGGTTGCTGCGGCTGAGAAGGTGGAAATAAACACCGACACCAGAAATACCGCTACACCTGCAGAGCAGTGAAAGGTGCACACTGTTCCCCACTGGATGCCAACTTCTCCCACTTTTATGGGAGTGAATATTTCAACAAATATTTTTGTTTGTCCTGAGTATTTTGAGGAAATTATTTTCATCAATGTGTCTCTTAACTGATTACATTTGTATTGTTTCCATCTGCGCTGCTGTCATTAAGTTTCTCGGGGGGTGATCTGAAGATGACTTACTATTTTGCTGTGGGGCGATTGTTAGGTATTTAATGGAGAATTGTCATCATATCAAGGCTGCAGATGTTACCAGTTCTTGGGTGGGAACTTGAAAAGTCGATAAGAGGATTGTGCTGACAAGAACTTGGAAGAAAATGAAAGTGAACACGTAGTACTATGGATTATATTGAATAAAAACAGCTGCTTATGTAAGACAGGCGTCTGGATCTGTGAACATGTCCTGTTGGTGAACGGCCTCATGAGATTCCCTCAGATGTGGGGGGGGGGGGGGGGGGGTTCTCTTGCAACAGCGGTATAGGGGAAGCACATTCTATGTTGCACATAAATGGAAATGGAGTCAAGAATAAAGCTAGTGAAGCAGATCAATATGCTGACGTCGGATGTCGGCCTGCATTTTAGACTTTAATAAGGGATCATTGTGAAATTAAAAAGCCACTGCACTGACACTATGTAAAATTAAATAAAATCTATAATCTAGCCATTATTGTGCACTCCCCCACTTTTTTCCTGCACAGAATAGCTGCATCCTTCCCGTTGGTGGGTGCCGATTGAATCTGGAGGCTGAGTAAGGGGAGGATGTGCACTCCCAGAGGGAGATCTGAATAGAAAGATATCTACCAGTTAAAAACTATGAACTAAGTAACAAAATATTTAAGCAAAAGAAGCAAGAGATTGAAGACAAAGAGCTACCATATGTTCACATTTGCTAATCTGGAGGTTTCAGACTAAGATGATTAAAGGACTGAGCGTCTGCAATTTGCAAGAATGTATAAAAAAAGAGAGGCTTGTTTAGAAATGGTTTAAACATCTCACAAACCTTGCTCCCTTTCGAATCGCTTTTATGAAACTAAATATTTTGTGAGATCTTGCTGTAGATGTCCAGAGATGCTGCACGAATGGCCTCTTCCTCCACAACTCTCGCGCTTCCGATGCGATGAGTCAGACCTCAGACGGACCACCTGGCCATCAATGATCTGTGCCACTCGCAGCTAATAGGAGGTGACACAGCTGCTCTAAAAGGACAGCTGGCTCTTCAGCAGACGATGGAGGGCAGGAGGTGTCTGACCCGACTGTCCAGTTAAAGGTAAACTTAGTCTGGCTGTCTTTCCTCCGGCTGCAAAAGTCTCTAGGGTGAGGGAGGTGTTGCTTTTAGCCCGGTAAACATGCAGGAAAGGAGGACAGGGTATTTACTTGGGCAAAAATAACACATTTGTGAGCCTCGGTCATTCATGCTGTTAATGTATTTAGTTGCTATTCTCACGTAGCATTTAATATTTATGACTCTTATTAAGTACCTCACACGATATCGAGACTATCTATAAATACTGCTGAGGCATGCTGCAATATTAATGGATTATTTATTAGCAGGGATTGTTTCTCGACTTGTTGTTTCCCTATTTTTGTTTTTGCGAAGCTAAGCAAACAATCTATCACGCTGTAGTTTTATCTTTAACACGAAGGCACCGGTTTGGGATCAGTACTGTCAACAATAAAAACAGTTGGTATATTTCACCCAGAAAATATTGCTTGGATGCATATAAGTAGTAAATTAAACAAACAAAGTTCGCTGGATTTGGCAACCGAGGAGGGGCTGATAACCAAGTTTTTAACCAAACTGATAATTTTGGAATTTTCGCCTCGTCGGGTCCAAGTTTTCAGGAGGTCCATCAAATCAACTTTGCCCAGAAACTTGGAGCACATCCTTCAATAATCTCCTGACCTCAGTGCCTTTGGAATCCAGCTTCAGTTTGAACCACATGCTGCAGCTCTCCAGCCGCAGACAGAGTTTGTAGTTTATCAAATTTTCATTTAAGTTATGGGCCACAGTCTGCAAAAAAAGTCTGGGACGGTTCGATTGATGATTCTGCCATGTCAGAGGATGCTTCAGCCCAAACTGTGTCTGCTGCCACCCTGCTGTGTAAATGAGAGCCATGCATCATAAAGCGAGAACGCTTGCCTTGATGATTTGGCAGTGGGGTGTCGGGGAGGTCTTGTATCATAAAATTACCAGTTGATGAGTTTCCATTAGACTTTACGAGGTGTGTATGTGTATGTGTGTGTGTGAGAGAGAGAGATGCGGTTCCACTGTACTGTAGTCTTCATCAGATTTATTCATGGCATTTTAACCCTCTGGCTATAAACCAATAGTCTCCTAATGGAATTTGTTGCTGTCATTCTGCTGTGTGTGTGTTTCTACAAGCTAAACTAATAAACCTAATGGTTATAGAGGTGGAGTATAGGCCTATTAAAAGGATGGAGAGTGCCATTGCTGCGGTAGCAGTTATGGAACTGGACCCCCCGGTGGTGTGGCGTTTGATAAATCTTAACAGCCTAAATGTTTTTACTTGTTTGACACTTGCAGCCGTTGTAGTGCCGCCGTAACTGGAGGCAGGGTTGGTGTTTGTAAGGGAGCTGCTGATGAAGCCTTTCATTTGCTGCAATTAAGCGTTTTACTGGTGCGATTAACCGTCTCACGGCCGGGGGGGGGGTGCTGGTTCGAGTCGGTGCCTGTTTGCTGTCACACTCCTTCTGCCAGGACACCGTGTTTATGTTTGTGCACGCAGTCCTCTGTAATTCAGTGCATTCCTGTTTAATACGCAGTTTGATGCTGTTTAAATGTCAGTTATGGATTGCTTTAGGCCGTCTGGCTTAGATTTAACTGAAAAGAAATTATGATACACATGCTGATGTGAAGTCTTTTCATCATTTGAGGAGACTCGTCAAAACATAAAAAATGGTGGATATTCTGATTAATTCATAAATCATTATTTAGGAATCCCAACTTTTTTTCAGTGACTGTAGAAATGTGTTGGGCATTTTTACTCTTAAAAATCCCTTTGACAATTGGATCAAATTATTTCCTTTTTTTTTTTTTACCTGCCGGTACTTGTAAGCCTGCAAATCCTGCAAGATTTGATCCGAGATATTTAAGTAGAGGTTTTGGAATTGACACCGTGTTCCAGGTCGAGTTAAACAGGAGACAATTAAACAAGATCAGACAGCTCTGATCTGAAAAGCAGAGACTCTGTGTTTGGTGTTGCTGCGGCGCTCCATCTTTCAGCACGGCCGCTGTCATGTTGCCTTTTCAGGTCTTGTACAAATTAATCTCTAAACGGTTGCTGGCCTTGAATCTCAGGTGAGTCTTCTCCTCTTGAAACCTTTTGACTACATCTTTTACCCTTGTCTGTTTAAACAGAGAGGCTCATTGTGCTCTCTCTTCTTCTCACTGGAGTCGCCTGCCGGCAGAGGGGAAGGGGTGTGCCGCAGTTTGTGTGTGATCAGACACACGGAAGATTAAAATGTAATTTTGCTGCTGCTGCATCTTGCAATGAGATTTCACATTGGGTCCCTTTTTTTTTATGCATATCGGTCTGGCCTAGGGAGGGGAGGGGGGGGGGTGTCTTCGACTCCAGATGCATCAGCCACACTTTGCTGATGGGCGATAACAAGGACAAACGAGTCCTTGCTGGCGCTGCTTTCTCTTGCAGCAGAGACCATGATGAAGCTGTGCAGTCTAGCACCAGGCTCCCTCGGTTATTACTGCTATATCACGGTATCGCAGTCTCTCTTGTCTCTGTCGCTACTGCATGTCGCTCTTGTTTCCACCCTCTTTCCTTTGTAATGGCCTCTTTTCTCATGTCTGCAGAGTATAAGCACTGTCAGCTCCACTTAATGTCGCCATGTCTCAAAAACACCATTGCTGGGGCGAGTCAAAGGCTGTGGAACTCCGTTCCAACGTCAATCCAATTTCAGCTGTGGTCGGGATGAGATAACTGGCTGTATGGATGCATCTTATGTAAGGTCTCTTTCTTTCTATGTGCCAATTTACTGCCCTGACAGCCAATCAGAGAGGCCCTTTATCCGTCGGTGCTTCATCAATAGCCTTTAAAGCTCCATATGGCCCCAGTTGGGCTTTTGCTCCCCATTTGTTTCATTCAGGGGTCTTGACTTCTCCCCAGTCAGTGACATCGAATGATTATTCTTCCATTCTACCAGTGTTGTTGGCGTTTTACTAATCTTTTCTTCTTCTTGTGTATGTTGTAATAGGTGCTGCTTTGTTTGGACGAAAAAGTCAAACGAGACACCAGCGTTGGGTTTTTCCTCGCCACGAGTTGAGGCTCGCCTGCTGCCTCATCTTGCCTTATGATCATTAGAGTGCACAGAGGCAGTCATTATTCATGTAGACACTAATCACACCACACGATGATGTCAATGGAAAGGAAAGGTTTATTTTATCTGGAGTGATGGTTTTCAAATTGCGTCAGAACCCACACGACACATGGGTTTTTCAGAAGCCGGTAATAACGGGGTTTCAGGGTTATACTTACTGAAGACATTCTCTGTATTTACCATCTTACTGCTCGCCGCTACCCGCCGCTCAAACGAGCACGACTTCTGCCGGCTCAGCAGCCATGGGAGCCGCTTTTCATGGAATGCAGATTTATGCAAATGTTGGTTGCCATGGGGTTTGCGGTGGTGAAACTGTGGTAACGGAGAAAGGAATGAGGTTAAAAGGGGGGGGGGGGGGGGGATGTTCTCTACCCACAATGCCCTCTGGTGTTTGTTTACATACTGTGGGTGGTTGTGGGTTTGGGAGAAATACGGCCGACCAGCTTCTCAAGCATCGTCTGCAAAGCCTTTGATGTGGGAGCATGACGGTGATCGTGCCCAGGTGCTTATCGGCAACATATCGGCGTGTCAGTTCAAATAAGGTGACATTTGTAAGTGATTCAACATAAACTATAACTTCTAAATATTTATTTTGTGAATGGCCACATCTTCTCTTTAATCTCAAACATGCACATAAGTCAGATTTGAAAAATTACAAGCTGCGACACACATGTCATTAGCAAACTCGTGCAGAGGGAGGGGGGAGCACTGGGTGTACCGTCTCGTGATCTCGTGGAGAAGCAGCCATGTATGGTGCACATGTGTGCACGACATCCATAGCTCAAGGTCTGAACCGTGCACACGTTGCACTTTGTTAAACATGCTGACTCTTTTTTTTTAATCCACTTACTATTGAAAATTGGACTTACTGTTGCTCCAGCTTTCCTTAAACTGCTGTAAAATCCACGCCAATCAAGTGGATTCACAAACGTCTTTAAACGGTGTTTTAAATGGACTGATTGATTTATATCAGGAGCTGTGAGCAGAATTGAGGCTCAGCCTGCGTGTTTTCCACTATTTTTTAATGTGTTTATGCCGAACACGTCTAGACAAATGGAGAATGTTTCCTTTTGGCAGTGAAGGAGGATATAAATTCCTGTATGTGACACTTCCAAGTTTTTCCAGCAGTCTTGTTGGGAAGCTGGATCATTTGTAGCCCCTCCTGGAACTTCATCAGGGACCCAGAGCCCTTTCAGGAATCCAGGAAGTTTCCTTATTTTTTTTGACAGGAAAGCCGAAAATGGAAACCCATTTCGGAGTTCCAGACGACAAACATGTAGTGAGGAGTAAAGTGATTACAATATCCAGCAGCACATTTGTTTTTCATTCCGATTCTCACCTTCTCCTCTGTTTTTTTATCAGACTGAACATTCTTTGTTCAGTCTAAACTCGCCCGAGTCGTCCCTTGTTGGAGGTCAGCCCTGATTGGCTGTTGAGAACCAGGAAATTGTTACAACGCCGACTTCATCCAGTAGACAGTTAACTTGTTGGTACACACAATCAGCCCTTTTGAAGTGTAATCATTTTGGCACTTTCACACTCTTCACTCAAAACGGCTCATCTCTCCTCAAGCATCGAGCACTGCTCTCCTGTTATCGCACACACACGAACATGCACATGAAAAAACATGTCTTGCAACACACACACGTGATAGAATGGGGAGGTGAGGCGCTCTGCCTCGGAGCGGGTGCCATGTCTTGTCAGATGCGGTTAGCTCGCTGCCTGTTGACGAGCCAGACGAGCCTTTGAGGCCCATCCAGGGGCTTGTGGTTTACGTGCTCGGGTTGCCAGGTTCTGCCAACCCCCTCATTAATGCAGCATGGTTACTTACTTAACTTCCTCTGTGTTCCTGTGGTCGGCCTGCCCCAGCGATGACCGAGCGCTGGGCAGCCAAGCAGAGGAGCTGTACTGGCAATTGCGGCCAATCGTGTGCACACCCACACACTGACGGTTCATGCAGTCACACGAGGTAGGTTGAAGGCACAGATGCAAGTGTAAGAGACCCATACATACCACAAAGGCATGGGTGGGCCATGTGACCAATCAGTGTGCAAGGAGCTTGTAATCTGGGTCTGGGTCTGACGTCTGTTCATCCAGCACCACTGTGTAAGGAATGGATGCGTGCGATAAGTCTTCAGGAACACCTTACATTGGGCTGTGGGTGTAGTATTTAGTTTTGTAAACTAAATTCAGCATAAACCAATAAATCAATAGCTCAATACAGATCAAAATGAATTGCAGGCATTGTGTTACAGCAGATCCACCCACTCCTGGCGTCACGGTTTTACTGGCGGTATTAGTGCTTCTCCATCTTTGTGTCTGCTTCCATGCTTTTCCTCTTTTGCGGTTTTTCAGCTGGGCCTCAGTCGGATTCTCAGATATTCATTTTTTTTCTAGAGGTTTTCATTGTTGCTGGTTAGTGGGAACTGTTTTGCTATGATAAATGAGGCTTTCTCCAGCCGGCGAGATCAGATTTCACGGAATTCACTGTACTTTGACTTGGGTGTTGGCTCAGAGAAAGGACAGACTGTTTCTGCTCTTTCTTCAACATCTTGAGGTAATTGACCCAACCTCCTGCCTTGAGCACACAGAGACATGTAAAAAAAAGAAATCCCCCTCTGTTGCTCAAACCCTTTCGTTTGCTTTCCCTCCCTCAAACAAATACCTTAGATAGGAATGCCTCGCACGAACACGCTCTCATGCGCCACGCACATGTGCACACATTTGCAGGGAGGATTCGTTTCTCTGTGCTGAAACTCTGCGATACAGCTGTGAGTAGGAGATGAAACGCCCGAGCTGGCCTGAGAAAGATAAAAGCGGCGTGATTTCAATTCACCGCTGCTCCTATACAGGCCGTGTGGGATCTGACTTGAAAGCACATGGACAGGCTTTTCCAGCCATATAATTCAACCAACGCTACTTCGATGTAGCAACGACCTCACAATCAAACAGGGTGGAGTTGCAGCATATTTGTCACTATCAGCTGAATAGCCGTTGTAACTTCCTACACATGTAGCCTAACTTCAGGCCTTCTAATTGGTGTAGCACACCTTTTAGAAGAATGCCAGACTCGGCACGTTCTGCATTTGCTTATCTACTCCTTAGAGTGCCCTGCCTTGACCGTACTATAAACTGAATGCACAAAGGAGTAGAAACACCCATAAAGGGAAAAGGATAGATGGAATACAATGAAATAGATGGCTATTTAAAGAAAAACAAGTCCTAAAAAGAAAATTTGATCCCCCCTCAAACTTTGGTTTTTTTATTAAATAAATATTTCCAAAAAGAATCCAGATCTCAGATTTTTAAAGTCACTTGGGTTTTTTGCCCTCCAGCAACGCAAAACTTTCTCACTCACATTCAATTGTGCGTTCTCAGTGGAGAATTGTGGCCCCAAGTTAGCTGTAAAACTACAAAAAAAAAAAAATCTTTGCTGAAGCTGAGTAGTTGGTAGCGCTCAGAAGCAAAGTGAGCTTCATCGATAGTGGACAGATGGAGATGTCTGGAGCTCAGCGGGACACAAAGACGAACCAGTCCAGGTCATGACCGAGTTCTAAAAGCCAGAACTCTGACAAAAACAACCCCTTCCCAATAAAAGCTATGTAAATCAATGCAATAGTCTCTGGAGTGACTTCACACATTTGAAGGGAAGAAAATAAACAGGAGTTAAAATGGAGGGATGCAATAAAAAAAAACGAAAGAGAGGGTAATGCTTAACGCTGTTAAGAAGGGCGTGGCCGCTGGAAGTGGGTCACAGCGGCACTGACGTGATTCAAAGTGATGTGCAGAGAGCGAGATGGACTCAGGCCACTGTCTGCGTCACCTTCTTGTCCTGCACGCCACAAACGCAGACGCACGAGCCCTCACATTAAGAGCTCTCGCATTAAGAGCTCTCACATGCTCAACGTTTGTGCAGCAATTAAAATACCCTGCTTAAAGTTCCTCCTCTATCGCTGCATTGTTTTTACTGCTTAGTCGGACACGATTACTTTCCTAACGCCGCTTGCTCTGTCTTTACTTCAGAATCAGAATACGTTATTTATCCCAGAGGGAAATTCTGCATTTGCTCAAGGGACGACTTTAATAGCCTGACCCCCGTCTCCCAGCAGGATGGCGCTCTCTCTCGGGGCGGGTGTCAGAGAGACGGCGGCTGCTGATCCCCGTGACACTTGGGGGCGTTGTGGGGCGTTGAGGCGTTTTTGTTCTTGTTGCTGCGACTGTTCCCACGGCGGATCCACGCATACTTATGCAGAACCACTTCATTGTGTCGTGTGTGGTGGCAAAGTGATGCACTCTGAGATTTAACATGACCCGCCCCCCCCCCCCCCCCTCCCCCTGTAAAACACCTCAGCGATGGGGAGTGGAGGGGAGAGCCGTGGGGTGGGAAAGGCCTCCCTATCTAGTCAGATGCAACACGCCTGAGTTGTCAATATTTGTCTTTTGATTTAACAGCTTGACTTTTCTCTTAAATAGGTCCAAAGAGGTTTTTAAAAGATCACGAGATGACTTTTCAGGTTACTGGATGACAGATCTCACTATACATTCTGTGGAAGAGGCGGGGTGGGGGGAGCAGTATATATATTCATTTTCCGTCGTCTGCTCGTTATCCCTTTTCTCTTTATTGTTTGGTTGCACTGGCGAAGCGAAGGAACCTTCCCCCTAATCCGTTTGAGATCTGTCCACAGGTCAGGGCAGCAGATGAATCCAGATTAGAGGGTCACAAGGCAGGAAGGGAGGATTAGCAGCGCTCTCCACTGCAGCCTCCTCCTCTTTAAGTCGTCCAACTATCATCCTGTCTGCACCGGCACTCCCAAAAAAAGTCAAAGCTTGACATAGATAGGTCTCCAGGCCACGCAAAAGCTGCTATCTGGGTTAAGACGGAGGAAACTGCCGGAGGCCCCGAGAGGCGGACCGGTTGCTATGCCTGAGTTTTTGGGGACTGGGAGGGAACCTCCTAGTAGACAGCTGGTGCTTAACTTCTTCCAGTTTTACCTGGTAAAGACAGTGAATGGAGGACCTGGTGTGGCTCTGTCCCAGAAGCTACAGTGGCTACTATTTATTAGAATGAGGGAGGTTCCGTCCCAGCGCCTGCAGCCTTCATATCGAAGCATCCTGAGTGAACTGAGCAAAATACCAAACCCGAAAGGGCAGAGAACAATTTGTGCTACTTTGTGCTTGGTGTGATTGAACGTGACAAAAGATCCTCTCTGTCAAAATGATCTCAACCTGTTTAAATGGGTGAGAAGATTCTTGATGTCCCACCGGCGCCGTCAGACCAGACACTTTCTGCAAGTCTCCATTCTTAATCTAGCTAAGCTATCTTTTTTTTTTTTTTTGCTAAAACTAGAAATAAATATATTTTTTTAATAACTAAATTAAGACTGAAGTACCCTGAAGTAAAACCTAAACAACACCGGATGAAGATGTCTAAATAGGGTTTCAAAGCCAATAAGGAAATGGGACATAGAGTAAGATTTTTTTTTCTTTTTTTGATGTAGTTGTTAACTTGATCCTGCAGGAAGTGGACAACATCCTTAAATCGAATGCATGATTATGTGTGTATTTGCAACGTCTTTGTTCTATCACCGCTCCTCGCCGTTTCTCTGTTCTTCCACTTTAAAAGCACAACAGAATAAGGCCGTGTTGTGCTGCCGGAGTGCGCTTCCTGTGTTCACCTCCGCTTTGATCTGACTGTAAATTAAACATGCCTTTTTAAGATGACAGGCTCTGAGCCACCTACTGAGGCTTTGCTGCACCTCTTCACACGGCTCCTGTCCTGAGGTTGAACTCCGTAGAGCTGATTTATATCTGCGCATAATGCTGCTTTATCCGGATCAATTGTTGGAATCTCTGTGGAGCAATTAAACTGCCCCTGTTTGGGAAGGGTTGACGGCACGGAGGACGGTTTTTGAAGAAGATCTCAGCAAAAACACGCCTGATTTATGCATCAGATGAATGAACGGCACAGAAGAATGCGTGGAAAAACGGTCCCAGTCAAGTTTGAGGTTAAATTTTAGGACAGGCGCTGCTAATCTGGGTGGGAATTCTCAGCGCTTGACCCTTGACATCAGGCTACATGCAGTGTTTTACAGCAAGTGGTCTTTGTTCCAGTCAATATACCAGGTAGATAGCGTGGCAGAATAAAGATTAAGATTCCCTGAAAGCGGAGAGGCTTCAAATTACTTGATAGAATGAGTGGCAAATATTTGGTTTATTCTGCATCTCAAAATGTGTTTGATTGATGGGTTGTGAAGTTTTTTCAGATGCCCTCTCTATTTTGTATCTTGTGTGTTCGACTGCTGGTCGGTGCACATTAGTGTGTAACAAGGGTTCTGACAAACAACCACTGACCCCCTTTTAAACAGAAGAATGACAACAATGCAGCACGTGTTTGTTTTTTGTGTGTTTTTTAAAATACTGAATGATGTTTTTGCTCCCGTCTCGGATTTGAGTCGAGCTTTTCTCCGTGATATTTTTTTTCCAAGGACTTTCAATGAGAACGACATGCAACAACGTGACGAGCACATTTATTGTCGGTGAGTAAACATGTGCTCCAACTCGGAAGCAATTTGGTCGACAGGCTGCCTTCCAAGTTATTATTTTTTAATTGGAGATTTAATTTCCTGGGATTTGGACTTGAAGCCCTGTATAAAATCTCTCATTTGAAGCATGAGTGTTTGGTTGCACGGCAACCTCCAGAGTGTTCTTTTGCTCCAGTGGTCATTGCCGCCCTGTTTTCCGTCCGAGGTCTTTGAAATGCTAATTGCTTCTCCTTGCCCTTTCTTCTCCGCGTCTCCTCCAGATTCCTCCTCCAACTACATCAGGCAGCTGGAGACGAAAGTGCGGATCCTGGAGGATGATAATAACAAGCTCCACTCGCAGGTGAGGTCCACGTACTTGCATGCACTTTGTGCACGTAAATGTCGGTTAGTTGTACCATTTGAACTTTGAGCCTCATGACACATCCCTTGTGCAACTCTCCAGCCCAACCGAAACGCACGATAATCCGCTGTGAGGAGATAAAGTGGTTGCCTGATGCCTCTCTGACGCCACCCCGCCTCACAGCAGCCTGCCTGTTAGTCGGAGAACGTGTTTATCCATGTTTAATTCATAGGGAGGTTTGGTTGTAAGCAGTGATGCTGGCCCCCCGAGGCGAATGGCGGGATCAGACGAGAGATGAGCGGAGGAAGAAGAGGGAGGCGAACGAGGCATTAAGTGACAGGAGCAGAGCGCATTTCTCTCAAAGTTGACCTTACGCTGACTTTTCCAAAATTTGGAGGATCTAAAGCGGAGCGAGTGGAGGATGGGTTGTGAGGTGGAAGGGGGGCGGGGGGATTTCTGGTGCGGTTCACGAGGAGTTCACACGTCAGTCTGCAGAGCTGCATAAACGGAAGCACAGGCTGAAGCCTTTTTAATTGGTCATGATAGAGGGATCAAACTGCGGCAACTCAAAGTTACGCCTCGTCAATTATTAATAAAAGCTCGTACATGTCAATTATTCTGCGCTACGATCTCGTTCGCTTCATTCAAATGCGAGTCGGTCAGAGCTGGGCTTTCACAGTTTAAGTGGCTTTTTGAATCCAAGTCTTTATTCTTTTCAAAGCGACTCCTCTTCTGCTCGTCCCTCAGCGGGATTCACACGCAGGCAGAGAGCGCAGGCTGTGATCGCTGATAGGAAATTGCTGAAAGAAAAGGATTCTCTTAATTACGCCTCAGCCGCTGCAATTAGCTGCTACCCATTGTCTCACAGGAGTCGGGACGTGTAAGAAGACCCCCTCATGAAGCCCAATGATGACTCCTGTTCTTGTTCACGCTTGAAGTGATGATGTACTTTATGTTTTTAGAATTGAGTTTGGGATGTTTGCATAGTGATGGAACTTATTGTAGTAATTGAAAATATACATACCACAAAACGAATGATGTAATGCTGCCTTTTTAATTTGAGTACCGCTCTTGAAAAAAAAACAATACTGTTCCAATCATTGCTTCAATACTGCATTCAAATGGAACATATTCAAACAATGATGCTTTTTGTCTCCCTAGGCTTATAACCGGTATAGCTTATCACAGATACAGACAAGAAAGGTAAAATTCTGAAATGCCGCTGTCTGTCTGCTCCTCTGCCTGATCAATCGGTTCACTTTTGCCTTTTCTCTCTTTGACTCGTTCGGTGGCGGGACTTCTGGTGTTTCTCAGACATGCTGCAATGTTTGTCGGAAAAGTTCGACGTTTGGCCTAATTCGCTCCTTTGCCGTGATGCCAAGAGTTTAATGAGATGATTGAGATCACTCCCTTGTCTGTGCACTAAGTGCATTAAAGTGTAGCTACAGCCAACAGCTGGCTTTAATTCATACAAAGCCTAAAGTGCGCACATTGTGCTGGAGAGACTTCTGATTGCTTGGCAACCTCATGGCAAAACATCTCCAGGAAGTCGCTGGAAGTAGGTAATCCCCGACAGGGACAGCTTCATTTTTTATATGTACTCTATCATTCCCAACAGTCTTCTTTAAATCAATCAAACCTCCGCCCAATTGCTCGTCACCCTGTTAGTGTAGCCCTGCTGACTGTGGCTTTGCTTCAGTCATGCAGACATGAAGTGGAATTGATCTCTAACTCTTGGCAAGTGAAATAAACTTATTCATTAAAAACTGTCAGGTTTATTGGTGAACCTCAAATTCTGTCCATCCAATGAATTACTGACTGCCTCAGCTTGTCCTTCTGTGTCCCGTCCCTGCCTACGCACTGCTGGGATGCTATGCTAATGACTGTGCACAGGTGGTCCTGCTTGTGTGTGTGTTAGTTAAAATCTCTTTCTGTCCTTGGAGCTGTTTTTTTTTTTGGCACGGAGCACCAGAGGTGAATGAATGCTGCACTGTGCTTCGGTGCGTAATTGACACACACTCATCCTGGCGTGTCGAGACGTCTGGTGGGCTGAATAATTAAAGATGCGGGGGCCGCACAGGTAGATCAAGTTATCTATAATGCATGGCTAACAACTGGTGGTTGAGAGCAACTGAGAAATGAAGGTACGTCTGTCTGGAGTTAAAAACGCCGACTCGACGGTTGTGTCTAAAAATACACTTCTTTTATTCTTATTTTGATTGTAAGAGTGGCAACATATTCCTTTACATAACGGAGGTAGGAATTTGATTCTTATGCAATAACAGCAATGGATTATTTGCCTCAGTGGACATATTGCCTAACTTCCGGGTGTTATGAAACTCGCCCAGTGGAGGTTTTGTCCACCCTGAAGCAAATTATTGCCTCTTATCACTGGAATGTTGACCTTCTGAACCGGCCTGTTGAAGAATGTGTCCGTACTGAGAAAGGAAGGAGAAAAACTACAAGCTGCCGTTGTAACTATTGACCAGAGTCTAGGAAGCACAGGTGCGAACATGAGAAATGCAGGTGTGCTTTTGTCTTGCTCGTATTTAGACATGTCCAGCTTTGTGCGTGGACATGAATTGCTCTTTGACTTTTCTCACACTTTAATGTCTTTCATCTTGAACTTATCCCGATTAACTCAGAGAAATGTGAGGCCACCTTTCCATTCCATTAACATGTAGTTACTTTGAGGTCCTCAACCTTTTTCCTTTCACGGACCGGTTTTAACTTCCATGAACCCCTGGTAATTAAAAAAGAAAAAAGAGGAATGTAAGTGTAACCACTAAACCTTACATTATGCACCGTCCAAGCTGTCTAGCAAACACATCACTCTGTTGGTCTCCATGGTGATGGTCAACATCTCTGGTCTCCATGGTGATGGCCAACTCAGAGATGGAACAAACAGTTGGACATATATGTTTGTTTGTACAGCTGAGATGGATTTTCTTTAGATGCTATTCCACTCATCCAGATCTGATATTTTGAGCGTAGCAGACTGAGAGACGCAGAGCCTGGAGAAATAACGGCGATGCAAAGATAGACGGTGTCAATTGAAGTCTTTTCAAAGGTTCGAGGAACACTAGCAGGATGCTAAGCTGCAGGAAAGGACCCGAGGAAAAGTGTGATACAGTTGGTGCAGAAGTAGATGACATATTCTCCGACCCACTGCTTATCGGGCTATTTATCACCAGACTGCTCGCAGGCGCCGTGTGTGATTCCCACCCAGCGCAGTGTTGCCATGCTAGGCTGGTTGGCGCCCCCCCACCACCACCAGGAACTGGTGAACTTTAGCTGCTAATGAGGACAAATCTTAAGAGCGCTGTTCTCATGTAATGGCCCTTGATGATGACACAACCGGATACAGCCCAGAGCACTGAGATGCCATTTATGTGGCACGGCTCAGAAAACAGAAATCAGCATCTCATATGAAGCGCCGGAAGCAATGGCATAAGTGTGCAGGTGTGAGAGTAGGAAAGTGGCAGACTCCCGTAATGAGCAGCGTCATATACGGAGTAGAGCCCGGTCAGTATATACCTGTCAGGCTATCCTAGATGGGTCGCTGTGAGTGTGTGTGTGTGTGTGTGTGTGTGTGTGTTTGTAGGACTGCAGGTATGAATAATTCAGTTACATTAAATATATTGCATTTCTCAGTATTTTTCCGAGTTATGTTGGGGCATTTTTCAGCCTTTTTTATTGTGTAGACAGGAAGTGCAGGAACTGTCTCCACCACTCTCTCGCCAACATTTCCTGTCAACTCTGTCGCTATCAAATGAAGGCAAAAATGCCCCCCCCCCCAAAAAAAAACAACCTCTTGTTTCCTTGAATATAAATATGTTGCAAGTACACAACATATTTGACACCACTGCGACAATCGCAGTTGTGTCATCATTCATAAAATAAAAAATCTTCAAGTCAATGGTATCTAAAAAGATAATCTCTTGAATTTAACAATTTACATTAGAGGGGTCTTAATGATAATTACAAATATTGGAGCAGTAAATGGTTTCTGCCATGCAAGCATAATAGATAATAAAGTGTAAATGTAGAGTTAAAGTTGATGCCTTAAACCGGCTTGCAGAAATATGAACATCATTTAACGAGAGACGCGTGAGGAGGTTCAGAAACTGACTCCAGAGAGCACTGACCGGTTTCGAGTACTTTAATAAGCTGAACTACGGGATCACACCTTAATAAGCGTGTTTTCTCTTGTGCTAGTTCTTTATCCTTGTACACATATACACATTCAGCACTAGCATTGGCTTCAGACAACCATAGCCATTCCGGCTCCACTGAAACATTAATGTTTGACAGTTTGAAAAAGACATTATTTTCTACATCAAAAAAGCCATTAATGATGATGATCTGAGATCAGTTCAGGTGGTTTTTTATATGGCTGGAAACCTTTGAGGAATCGTGATGCTAATTAATCCTTTTATGGGATGTGTGTGTGTGTGTGTGTCTTTTTTGTGATAGAAATGAATGTTAATAACTTCATTTGCATTGTACTTTATTTCACAGGTGGAACTTAAAGAACATATTTTTCAGATTGTTTTGGCTTTGATAAACCCCATTCATGGGTGCAGTAGCTGGTGTATTCCTATTTGACACACGACATTGAAGCCTCATGGGTGTCTCTGCTTTTTTTTTTTTTTGCTTGTTGCGTGCTCAGCAGTGCAACCCTGGTGACCTTCGTGCCCTGAGGAAGGGAATGACACTCTACCACTCAGAGTCCCAGCTGTCCTCACTGCCCCAACGCCAGGACACCGGGCACATGGTCAGTACCCAGCAGGCTGAAACACACCCTCAGACCTGCACATATGACGACTCACACTGCATCATATGCTGACGCGGCGTCCTTTAGATACGGGGTTGAATTGCAAAGGCACTTTCTAAAGACTTTTCCGGTG
The DNA here is from genome assembly GCF_040956055.1 of Brachionichthys hirsutus. Lineage (NCBI taxonomy): Eukaryota > Metazoa > Chordata > Actinopteri > Lophiiformes > Brachionichthyidae > Brachionichthys > Brachionichthys hirsutus. The sequence goes on along the minus strand of NC_090916.1, from coordinate 5,151,404 downwards.
TCTCTGCAGTCATGTCGGATCTAATTCTCCAATTAATCCTCCAGAGCCAACCTCACTCTCGTTCACATGACAGGAAGTCAAACACACACACACACACACATAAGATGAAAGAGACAGGTGGGGGCACTGAGAGGATAAAGTTGGGGCATGAGAGAGATGAGACGGGCTATTAGAAGAAGGCAGCGAGAAGATAAGTGAAAATCAAATGGAGTCGGCGCTCTTCTCTTTCTCACATTCAACTCCTTTCGTCTTTCCCGGAGTCCGTTTGAACTGAATCCCACTATGAAAGGAATAATTCCCTTCATTCTACTGCCGTCTCTGACCCTGCCGGTGTCTGGAGAGGACCGTCAGAGCGGGGCGATACCATTAGCCAGAGGACTAAACCATCCCAGTGTAGAAGTCAATATTGTCTTTTAATCACTGGCCCCATGTGAGCTACGCTCAGAGCCGCCTCCCACGGGTCGCACCTAGCTCCTAATGGAAGCTCATGCCGTTCAGTAACATCCACAAACGTTAACCCCCCCCCAAGAAATAAAGACACTCCAGGAAGGACAAACTGCAAATTGTCTCAATGGTTGTCTCCTCGACATGAAACAAGGTCATGATATTAGCACATATTTGCCAACATGACATTCATTCTGAGCAGGATCTGGGGGGGGGGGGGGGGGGTGCAGAGACATGTCTGCAAGACAATGGATGGATGTTTTCACCGCAGAATCACATGTTCCTCTGCAGAAGCTCCGTTACGTCGCCTCTTGTTCTTCTGACTCATGTGCTCTTCCTCTGCTGGCCCTGTTCTTGTGACACTCGTGCACTCATGCACTAATGTTGAGTTGTACACTGGCTGATTGCCGGCCATCTAATGGGATTCATCCATGCGTGAGAGCACGTTACTGGAAGACGGGTCAGTGAGAACGAGGGGGACAGAAGATGTAAGTTTAGCAAAGCGGACTTGTTGTCCGAATCCTTCCGAGTCCATCAGCTCATTCTTTAGGTTTCGTTATTCGTCTCATGTTCTTTTCTTTCTGCTTATATATATTTCTTTATTACCTCCTTAATGAAATGTTTTACAGCGACCGACTCATCTCCTTGCTATTGGACGTCTTGGCACCGTTGCTGTCTGTGATTTGCTGCTGAATGATCTGCGGTGGGATTATTGTTATCGCTGTGCTGTCTGGAACCTAAATGGGGCCGGCAGGTGCGGAGGGATGAACTCTGTGTCTAAAGCAGGGCCCTGATGCCAGGTTACAATGAATGGCTACCATTGTGTGTCCCAGAGATCTCAGTGTCCCTCTAACAGAGATCTCTGTCTGGAACTACCCGGGGAGTGGGATGAATCAGGCAAACCCCCCGCCTCCCCCCCGGTGCTCTTCCTGGCTGCTCCCATCACACCAGGTTAAGTCACAGAGTGCAGGTAGCAGACCTGGCTGGGGGCTGGGTGCAGAAACGGGGGGGGGGGGGGGATGTGAGCCGGGATGAAAGGGATGCCATTTTCCGTGCTACGTGACAATAAAGATCTCCTGTTGGGGGTCAGAGCCAAACGACGTCTGATTAGACAATGTGGTTTATTTTTGAATGTGTGTGACGTTGTGTAACTATTCTTTCTTCCTCTTCTTCTCACAAGGGCACCGGCCGTCTCCCCACGAGCGAGTCCTCCCCTGCCACAGGCTACCTGTCCTGCGTCCAGAAGCCAGAGGCCGTGGTGCACGCCATGAAGGTAAGTGCTCACTAGGTTAATCAGACTTTAGGGAAATTTGGGGATAGAAAATGTTTTCAAACAGTTCAATTTTGATATTAGTTTCACGCAAACCAGGGCTTTTATTGTTTTTGGGGTTTTTTTTGTGTGATTTTTGCTTCAAAATAAAAAGAGATCTCATAAATTGTGACCTTTGACACAACAACAGGACGACTATGGAACTGATTTCAGAATTTTCCTTAGACAACAGCATAAACCCTCCAATAATATAAATGAGAAATCTGTGTGCCATCAGGTGCTGGAGGTGCACGAGAACCTGGACAAGCAGGTCCCAGAGGACTATGAGGACGATCTCAGCGAGAAAGAAAAGGCCATTGTGCGAGAGATGTGCAACGTAAGTGCGTCGTTTGCCCACTTGTCTTTTAAAAACTCTTCTCCTGGTGCACCTGAGCACGTTCCTTCTGGCTCCAGCTTCCCGTAAGCAGGAAAACCCCTTGTGAGGATCAGAGTGGGATCACTACCACATGTCTGTACTGTAGGCTTGCGTAGCTTCAAACAAAGGAGCTGCTGTTCGATGGTCACTTTGTGCATTCTCTACTTCTGGCTGTAAACCAGGTCAGTTTGAGCTGCTTCCACTAATGAGGAAACCTCCTTTTAACTCATTTGGTTTGGAATGACACTGTGTACGCAGCGCTCCCTCTCCCCCCCCCTCTTTCTTTCTGTCTCTCCATCAACCCCCCCCCCCCCCCCCCGTTCCAGTTTCTGCTCCAGAGCCAAACTGAGCAGGGGCTCGCAGTTGAGCTGTTACGGCAATTAAACCGGAGCGGCAGGAAAAAGAGCACTTCATCCCCCCCCCACCCTCTAAGCTTCACCCCTCCATTATTCCACTCCTCCATCCTCCCTGTCAACCCCCCCCCCCCCCAATCTTTTTAGCTGGTGCTGAAATGCCCAAACCATGATAAAGGGTCGCTGATTAGAGAGAAAAGTAGGGCTGGCCCAGCTGGGCTCTGCAGAGGTATGTGACAGGCCAGGAATCTGGAGCTCTACAATAGTACCTCTGTTGTATCACCGGGGTCCCCGGGGGGGCCCCCTCTGGTTCTCACAGAGAGATTTCAGCATCAGAGCAGCTTCACTGTGGCAGAGATTCAGTGCATGCAGTTTCAGCAGCTCAAAGTCAGACTGCGAGCATTTGAAGTTTCACTCTTGTAGAGGAAAGTCTTCCTCTCTCAGTCTCTGCCTCTCGAGTCCTCCAGTCTCTTTCTTGACATCTTGCTCTTCCTCGCTCAGACTCCTCTTTCCCTGCGTCTGCTTGCAGGTGGTGTGGAGAAAGCTGGGCGATGCCGCGGGATCAAAGATGTCCGTCAGACAGCACCTCTCTGGTAATCAGTTCAAAGGGCCACTGTAGCATGGCAACCCGGAGGAGGAGAGGGAGAAAATCCGGATTTACAGTGGCCACACTCACCTGAAGAAAGCTGCCACTATCCGCGCCTACGCTACCCATCATGCCGTGCTCCCGACTGCCTACAGCACACAAGTATTCCTTCAGTGAACAACTCTTAAAGCTGGTTAATACATGGACCAGATAGTCCGTCATTCATGTGTAAACTCCGAGCTTAGAATCATCGACAAATGGCTGCAAGTGTAAAAGCGATAAACGTTCTCCACTTGTAGTCCGTTATAGCTACGCTACGCTACACCAAGCTAGCATTATGACATGGTTCCAAGCACAGGTTCCGACGAGGCCGAATGGGGCAGAGATCCCTTCACTCGTGGCTGGGATGTGGAGGCAGCATCGCGGCAGTACCTTCCGATAAGTTAGTTACCTCCTGTAGAGACGACACCCGAGCGCTTGTCACATTTACCGCCCCTAGTGGTCAACAAGTATAACTATCATTAGCGATCAAACGTGTTTACTAATGTGAAACCCACTGTGACCTAGCGCCTTTTTCTCGTAAGACTAGTATATGGATAATAAAGTCTAGAGATTACTGTTAACTTGTGTATATTATGTATAAAACTACTTCATTGTTATTGTTGATTTTACTTGTGTCTATTTTGTATTCTAGCGTGGCCATGTGATCAATAATTTCGTTTAGATAAGCACACACAACCGGACCATACGCAGGGTTTGCATTGGGTAAAAAATAATAATATTTTTTTGTATTATTTTCCAGATTGATGGCTGTTATTCATTCTTTCTGTAAAGGTCTCAAGTCTTTACTGAATCAGACCAACTCCACGGGACAATGATGGGTCAAAAATTATCTTTCTTTTTGAAATGAAATGAAATTGTATGCTTTGTGCATGCTTGACAATCATTTTCTCAGGTTGGGAGGGCTACAGCTTTACCTTCGCCCATCTGTGACGCTGTGTGTATTTGGTTTCATTGAGTGCGTGAGATGAAGAGCGGATCAGAATCAGAATCAGAAGTAGTTTATTGCCATTGTCAGTGACGGTTCACAGACTAGGAATGGTTCTCTTGCAGCTGTAGCATCTGCATGCAGATCCTTTTTCTTTTTATCACTTGGTTGATGACTGCCGAAGGCATTTGCTGAATCCACGCCTGAAGTCGCGTCCCATTAATGGCAATAAAGCATTCACAACTAGACCCCGAGTTTGATTTGGATCACTTCCAATTCTGTTTTACTTATTTTATCTCACAGGAGATGGAAAAACTTTTCTTCCAACTCCCTCCCCTGTTGCCATGGATTCAGCAGGTGTGTTTATGCAGCGCATGTTTCTTAAAGTCCAAACTTCTTTTTTGTAGTGTGATAAGTCTTCCCTTTGATGTCTCGGGAAAAATAATACTACCATTTAAAAAGCGAGTATTTCTTGATGTCAGAGCGAACGCTGTTTATGACGGTATTTATTGCCAGGTGTCAGAGATGGGAGAGCTCTCAGCAACCGAACAGTTGAGTTTAAATGTATTTACTCAAATCGTAGATGAGTTTAGTGACTGACAGCTCAGGCTCTCCCATCTCCATTGTTGTTCCAAATTAGAACATTTCTAAGCCTGCCCTCATTTTTCTCCAATAATGGGTCAAAAATAAATAAAACTGTGGTTTTTAAAAGTGTCCTTTTTTTCTAGGAACTGATTTAAAGCCATGATACAATTTTGAGAACTTGATAAATGGCATTTGATTTTAAATGTGCCATTTATTTTTCTGCATGGTGTTTTGATTTGGAACACAACATTTTTTATTTTAAGGAATATCTGTAGTGTTTTTTCAGTGTATATGCTAAAACAACAGTACAGAATCCTAGAGTCTACAGCGTATAATGTCAACTCCTGTAGTAAGTAGCATTTGCTGTAACTTGTTTCATGGATTTCACTGATGAGATGAATTATTTGGCAGATGAAAACATGAATAGGCCACTTTTAGAAAAACTGGGATAGAATAAACAAAAGTTGGTTAATGAAAGGAGAGCGTTGTCTTTATTTAGTTTGCAGGCAGGTACGTTGTCCTCAGCGGATAGGTTCGCCTGCCCCCTGCTGGTGAACTACTAGAACTAAGGTTGTCTGCAAAGAAACTGACACAAATTGTGAATTGAAAAAAAGAGCCTGTTAAGGGAAAAAACACACATACGCGTCCTTATTTAATTGACCTGTACACAATCCAAAACTGAAATGTACAGTATTAGCTTTTGCAGAATGCTGACAAACCAACCGACATGAGAAAACTTTAATCCATTCGCAGGAACGAGTGGTGCAGATGAAAGGGGGTTGATATACTGACCAGTGGCAGCTCGCCTCACACAGGCTGAAACAAGACTCGGTTTGGAGAAGGAGAAACAGATCTTTATTGTTCAGACAGCCAAAAAAAAAAAAACCCTGAAGCTGCATACAGCACACAGAAGAGAAGGCACGGATGGACAAAACTCAAAAAAATGTCAAGATCAGACATACAACTATAACCATAGTCCAGTGTTAGACATGACTGGTGTGCTAACTAATACCGTCTGCAGTGCACAGCCTTTCTAAATGGGAGAAAATGAGAGTAATGGCAAAAGCATCTTTTAACCTCACAGCTTTCATCGACTAAAAAAAAAAAAAAGCAAAACAGGACACAGTTCATTGATGTGTTTCAGTCCGACAGTTTAATGTAACCACTGTATGTTCCAACATCTCGACTTTGGTGACGCAGCATTCTCTCGGTAAACCAGCCGGAATGTGAAGAGAAAAAAAAGACATGACAGGAGCACTGACTGAACCATCAGAGTGATGGATGAGAATCTGTGGCTCAACTTTTTATCTGCTAAGGTGGAATAAAAAAAAATGTACATTTCATCCGCTAACTATTAATTGCCCGTGTGTGACAGGTCAGAAACACAGGGCGCGAGTATTTCTTGTTGTCTCTGGAACAACTACACGTGGACAGCGATCCTGAAATGTCCAGCGCCGGGACAGCTTCGCGCCCCCCCCCCCCCCCAGCTGGGCTCAGATTCAGTTCCCAGACCAGTCGTGCTCTCATCTCATCCATCCTCCTCGGTTTAGGGGCATGACAGGTGGAGGCAGGGGCACCTGAGGCTGTCCTGGTGGCACAGGCGGGGGAGGGTACCCGGTAGGCGGGAGACCGATGCCTGGAGGGGGCACGTGGCCCGGCGGCATGCGTGGGGGCGGCGGAGGAGGGTAGCTGTTGTAGCCTGGCGGTGGATACGTTGGCGTCAGGCTGGGTGGCGGGTAGTTGGAAGGAGGTGGTGGCGGGCCTGGAGGTGGGGCAGCAGGCGGGGGGTAGACGTGTGGGTGGTATGGCGGTATTGGGGGGGCGTAGCTGGGAGGCATGGGGGCGTAGGAGGGGCCTTCCGTCTTCATCAGCGACTGCAGGCTCTGGAAGCCTTCGCCTGACATGTAGGAGCTGCTGGTGGACATTATGTAGTTGTTAGGTGGCGGTGGAGGAGGCCGGTGGGGCAAAGGAGGGGGCTGCTGATGTGGAGGCGGAGCATGAGGGGGAGGCGGAGCCACTTCGCTTCCTGGTTCTGCCTCCGTGGGCGGGGCTGGAGCAGGAGCAGGGGCTTTGCGGTCTGGTTCGTGACACAGAGAAAAGGGCTTATTAACGGACCTCAGCGCTGCTCCTCCTGTCGTGTTGTTACAGAAACGCTCCTCTTCCACACAGACAGACCAACGGAGCTCAGAGTAGAGCGGACGTCTCGTTATCGAGCTCAAGCTCTAATCGGATTGGTCCGGCAGAGGTTCGGAGTGCTGCTGGTTATGCAAGCAGACCGAGAGGACTAAATGCTTCGGCTTGCTTTCCGAGCTCCCGTCTCTGGCAGGCGGTTCTGGAAGCTCTTTGTTGGCCTGTTTGGCGGCGCACGCAACCGAGACTTACCTGGGGGAGGCTGCGATGTCGGCAGGGGGGGCATGGGGCTCTCCAGCCGAGGAATCTTTGACCCAACTTGCTCTGTCAATTAAACAAGACGGGCCATGAGACACCAAAGTGTCTCTTGAAAGTGTACAATCCTTAACCCTTTCCTCCCTGGCTGTCCACCTGGGGCTGCTGCCACATCATCAGTCGTAAAACCAAAGAATTCTGTGCCATCATCGCTGGAATCGATTACACGCACATCTTGTTTACTACGCTTGTAAGTTGGCACTCGCCTGCAGAGTGACGTGATTTGCCACAGCTACCGGCAGGAGAAGGGTGAAAGGTCAGGGATTTGGCCACAACAGCATACAGCTGCTCTCTAAACTCCTTTAAATGATGTCATGCTAACTCGAACATCTCTTCTTGTTGATATTTCAGTCGATAAACCAACATTAACACAATTTTGACTGTTTTAAAACATGAGCGGATGAAAGTCTCACCTGGAGCTTTTGGCTCATCTTTTGGAGATGTCTGAAAGGGGGATGTAAACGTTATTTACTCTGATTACATTCAGCAGGAATTAGTTTTAAATGAATGAACGCAGAATAAAATAAAGCAAAGGACATTCCACTGGAACACGTCAAGCATCCCACTCACGTGTGTGCGTTTAAGTTGCCGCGCCGGGCTCCCTGCCTGAGGGGAGGTCTTCTTCGGAGGTGGGGGAGGAGGGTTGGCAGCTGGTGGTTGCCCCTGTGGGGCTGGAGGAGCAGGAACTGGGGGAGCGGACACCCGCTCCTTCTCCTGCAACTGCTGAGGAATGGGCTTGTTTCCCTGAGAGTACAAGTCCAGGATCTGGTGGCAAATGTCTGAAAGGAAAAGTTTTTTTTTTGTTGTTGAATCAAGAGGAGCTGAAACGGACGCTGCTGGAAACGGAGGACGTGCGGCGGGTCCATCGGGGGTACCTTCGAGCAGCTCGACGGGCACGTCCTGGACAAACTGCTCCCACCAGCGGCGTGATGACTGCTTGGCGGTCCATTCCTGGATGTCAAATTTGCACAGTCGGCCGGCCAGGTACATGACGGCCACCGCAATGATCTCTGGCTCCCACTGCAGGGACAGCATGGTGCACAGGCTGCAGGGACAGAGACGACAGTTTGGTAAGCTGTGAGGAAAACTCTTTCCAAATCAGTATCCGGAACCTTAAAGTAACTTAAAACGACTTAAACATCAACCAGCAATCAAATACAGAAAGCCTGGCTTTCTGGGGTGCCTGTGGCAGACACAAACACACACACAAAAAAAGTGGTTTCAGGTGACAATAAAAAGGAATTGTCATCACCGCAAAACAAACACCAGCATTTAATGTCTCTAATTTTCCAACACCAATTACAAACAGGCATAAATAAACCTCAGCAATTCATTCCATTTCCGTGTCCCCGATTGAAACGTCGTCTCACCGGTGACGAGGTTTTTGTTTGTCAGCGCACGTTGAGGCAGACGGCTGTTGTGCGAGTGCGGATCAGTGTGGATCATACGCCGGTATTGAATTAGGGATGTTGTGGTTATGTGGTGCATGTCAGAAACCAGCCGACGTCTAAACAAAGCTTCCCAGAGTGTGAAGCCTGCTTCAGCCACATTATCAGCTGCAGCCTTGAGCAGAGAACTCGCCTCCAACTCTACTTTTCATTGTTAGCTATATTTCATTCACTGATTTGGATGTTCCAGGTTTATATTTTAGCTATTGATCCAATTCAAGAGTTATTCTCTTTTGGATCAAATGGAAGATTTTTCATTTCCAGAGTTTATTTTTTGACATACTGATTGGCTATCATTTATTACATTAGCCAATAAAATCAGTAGATCCAGGTGCTTACCTGTCGTTGACAAAGGTCCACGCCATCTGTAGCACCTTGCACACCTTATTCTTCTCGCCTTTAACAAGAAAAACACTCGTTAGCATTCAAGATTCCCCAAAAAACACGATCAAACTGTGAATCCAACGCTATTCTTGCCCCCCCCTCACCTTTGAGCTGCTTGACGTAGCGCAGCAGGAACATGTAAGGGTGCTCAACCTGCAGGTCAAATTTTATCGTCTGAAGCAAGATTCTCTCCAACACCATCACCTCCTCCTGTTGAAAGAACAGCCAAAATGATGAGAAGACTTCAGGACCAAATATGGGAAAAAATACTATTTTATTTTTCTAATGCCAACACGAGTGAACGATATGTCAGCGGTCTATAAAGCAGGGTTGCAAATATTACTATTACTTTCCTTTCTACACAGAACTTGTCTATGAAATTGTGTACAGATTATAAATACGTCATGACGGCAGAGAATTAAAGGAAACGGCACCTTTGGATCATCTACAAACTGAGCAAACTGCACATCAGTCAGTAAGCTGCGGGCTGTTTTAATGATGTCTTTACACTTCTTCGGGGTTTCCTCGACTTTCCCCGCCAGGAAAAGACAGCAAGCACCCGTCACCTGTGGACAAACACATCCCTCCATTGATCCCACGCATTTAATCTACATGCAGGAATAGGAAAATCTAAAATGAAGAATCAACTTCACGTACATATCTGGGGAACTGCTTGAAGGAGTGAAACATGTAGAAGCGGTGGAAATAGATGATTCCAGTCGCTAGTGTGTCGTAGTGTCTGAAGACAGTCGAAGATGTCAAGGAAAGCATTCACAGGTGCAGGCAAGACACATTCCTATTGAACGACGATTCACTTTGACTGCTATGATCACTACCTACAATAATACACACAATACAGACACCGATATTTAACCTGTAAAGCGTCTTAATAATACGGAAGCTATGAATTTATCTGTAACTAGAGGTTTGAGCAAAGTGAAAATTAAATTACCACTGATTTATTATGTTTTCAGTCTTAACATGAATCCATCAATCAATCAAGGATACAGGCCAAGTTTTGTCCCCACATCAAATATGAAGCGGGCTCCTTCTCGGCGATATCGGGCTTCCGTGCCGGGGTCGAGACCTTCAGACTGGGAGGGGGTGTGGGCCAAATCCTTCTTGTCCCAGTACCAGCATGGCTTGACGTGGTCCAGGATTCCTTGACCGGACATCGACAAGCTCTCCTTGGATTCCTTCATCGGCTGAGGAGAGGCAACGGTCGATGAACCCGCTGCACTGGACTGCTGATACAAAATATAAAACAAGACTTCCTTATCGTCCATTAGCAAACAGGCAAACAGGGCACAGGACAGGGGAAGCAACTTACTTACACTCCCGAAGTATCAATCAATTAGACCGATTGATACTACAGCAAATAAGCTACCACTGGAACATACACATATAAAGGGGGGTCGGTAACATTTTTAAGTCGGGCTATTTCTTACACGGGGTAAGCTCATTTTTTAATTCCACTAATTCCCTAAATGTCAAAACAGTGAAAACTTTAAGCCATAATAAATGGCAGGTGGACGCTTTTTTAATGTTTTATTTTTTTAATCATGCGCATTGGTTTCACTTTACGCGAAGCAGGTGACAAAGTTGAGACAACAAAACCGAAAATGTAGCCGAGCTTGCGTTAAACACAACTTAATGCTAGCTCTCTTCAGCTAACGTAACGAAATGCGTGCAAAACAGTCGAATATGTTTGGGCTACGAGGTACGAGTGTGAGGTCATTTAAATGCAATGACAATGCTAAATTAATCATGCGCAAAATTTAAGACTGTCCGAGCTGACGGACAGCTAACTCTAGCTAGCAATCCGCCGCTAGCAAACTTGTTCCACTCGAAGTCTTCACTCCGGTGAGGAAATGGGTCGAAAATAGTCACAATGTCCCCTCGATTATGGCCTATATGTTTGTTGTGAAACGCGGGTCTTACCTTCAATATGTAGCCGTCGGAGTAAATCGCTCAAAATAGATTTATTACATTCATTTACAGTAAACAGGCTAAGAAGTGAGCGACTGTCCCCATTGTAGAACGCGTGTCGCCATTATGAAAAAAACGTCAGTGCATTGTCCGCTGACGTCATTACGTAAATCATCACATGGGCTGCGCGCTAATTTTGTTTTTAAATCTCCCCTCTGCTAAATTAATTTTCAAAGCTAATAACAAGATTGAAGAATTCTACTATGATAAACACATGAAGAAATAGATTCTCTCTTTAGTATGATAAATACAAGTTTCCGTATCCCATTATTGCCGCTAGAGGGAGACAAATAATTACAAGTGGAAAGCGGGGAGACCTAAAAAAGATTCGTGTCATTGATGGGTTGACCAGATAATTCCCCAGATCGTTACATATAAATGAATTAATATTAAAGATCCCTTTAAATAATAACAATGAAGCGAATATTCATTAAACTAATACAAGATAAGTTTCATGAACTATACCCGTCTCTGGCTTAATACCATAATAATCATAATCACTGCACAGGATAAGGAGTTCGACAAGATGGATGATGGATGGATGGTTATGGCTCAGAAATGAGGAAAACCTGCTGAATCGTTCTTTTAGAACATGATAGCAATTCATTGATGTAATTGCATGGACTTAAAGATTACAGTTTATAAGGAGTTAAATAATTAGCTGAACCAAAACACATTTTTTCTTTTCGCAAACATCTTCTTTTTCTTTTTCTTTTTTTTATATATATATAAATGTGAATGAGAATAATCATCATCTCTTCAGTTGCTCATGTTATTGCAGGGCAAGAGCAGACTACAAGAAACATCTTGCTCTCGCTTCCTTTTCTTTCTTACCCTCACTTCTGAGAAAAAGCCCGTATTAAATCATTTACATTGTCCAAATTAACATTTGGAATCTGCATGCATTATATATTCACCAGTGCTTGGACAAATCCTCTTAACTGTGGGAGAAATTGTCAGGATGTGTCCTGTGGAAAAGTAAGAGCCTTGTCTGGTTGTATTTTGCCCTTAGCAAGGGAGCATCTCAATCTGTCACTCAAGTCCACACACACACACACACACACAGTAAATCAGCTTATGAATAATATATACTTGTACTTTCTTTATTAATATTAAACATTGCATAATGAAGTACAGACTATAAGCAAATCCCAGAGCAATATTCATATCACCACGAGCTGTCCTGAAGTGGACCTTTAATTGTTTATGTCAGTTCTGCTGTGGTTAAACATGTCAAAATGTCTGCTTGGACTGCTTTTTACACTTAAGACTATTTTTCTTTTCTCTTTTTTAAAATCTGTATTGTATTCAGAACAGCCCCCACCCTTCCTTTTCTATTTTTAGATAGGAGCGCAATTCTTGTATTCTTAAGAGGATAAACAGATGGAAGACACATGAAATATGGAAAGATAAAAGGATGTGATGAAGGTTGTGACCCAGAACGAAGTTACGCTGCATGTTCTGTTGTCCACTCATGTGAAAGAGCTTCTCCGCTTTCACGGTTGTCCTTGAGCCCCCTTTTTTAAGATTTAACGTCAATTACGAGGAATACACAGAAATACCAGAAACATGTGGATCCATGTTGTTGTCTTTCCATCTCTTCTCACTTTGAAACTCTGATGCTGGTAGTCGTTGCATCTGCTATAGCTCTCAGTGTGGAAGAGGAAGAGCAGATACATCTTCCACCTTCACCTCTGAGAAATAACAGCACTAAATCATTTACTTTGCCCTGATTTTAAAATAATCTGAAACTTCACGCATCGCATATTCTCCCCTGCATTACGATTTTTTTTAAAATTTCTGTTAGCATTACTTAAAGACTTTACAGTGAATATTTTTTCCTCAAGTGTGCTGGTCTAATTTAAGATGTTTCTGCGTGCAGACAGAAAACAAAAGGTTGTGACCCAGAGTTGAAGCCGGTGAAGCTGCAATGTGCTTTAGTCCACTCATGTGTGAGACCCTCCCTGTTTGAAGAGCATCCTCAGGCTCATTTGGATGATTTAACATAAATTAAAACTATCAGGAAACTGTTTAAATTCTGGGTCATTTTGGGGAGAAAAATAAAGTCCACATAATAATAATACTTCTTGTTACTTGGACAAAACTTTCATCTCAGCATTCCCTGATCTCTCGTGTATAGGTCTTGCCCCGCGGTGCGTTCTGATAGCCGCGACCGCAGCGATGACTCTTCCTGCGCGAGACTCATGTCTCCTTTAAGGCAAACACTTTAAACTTAAAACCTTTCCTGTGTCCACAAGCAGGGTATTTGTGGTACACTGGCCCACTACAACCCCATCTTAAACTGCATTTGCCTGGGAGCCAGAAGATACAGGCTATAATGGAGACATTGATGTATTATTGAGAAACCCATGGGTGAGGATCAAGGAGATACACTCACGAGCCAGCGGGGACAGCAAGACAGTGTGTGAACTCAGGATGATGTTTTCCTTTAGCATCCAGCATGCCCATGACTGCTGTTGCTCTCTTGGCCCCGTATCGAAAAAAAGGAGGCCTTTCATGTGATACAACATGCTAAATTTATACGCTCCAGTCAAAGCAATATGTTTGACAACATGCTCGGCCTTATCTGTGAAAGATAGCTGTTGTGCTTTAGTGTTTCCAATGCGGGGGTCTGCCGAGGTTATGTCTACTTGAGCCAGAGCTGAGATGACATTTCATTTATATAAATAATTACTGCCCTGAAAGTCCCCGAGGCCTGGCCCGGAGCAATCAAACTTCTAATGCTCTTAAAATTGCCCACCATGTTTTATTAATGACCGACTATAAAATGCATTGCTATAGCTGCACACTTATCTCCTGATCCGCGAGGATATAGTGTCAACTTTAAACAGCCGCATTAGACTTCATATTTTCATTCAACGACGTATTTCAGCGCTGAATGGGGAGAAAGAAAAAAAAAAACACACTTGAGTGTGTTCTTAGCTGCAGCTGCACAAAGCACTTACCTGTACATACTCTGATCTAAATGAATACAGTGAATAATGTGCAGAATGATTGCCCATTAGCCGCATTGATTGCCTCTGAGTGAACCTGGTCTCTTCAAGGACTCCCTTCGATTCTTAATTGCGGAAATGGCATATTAAGGAGGCTTCATTCTAAAAAAAATAAAATAAGTAATGCTGTGTTAAGGTTCCACCTCCTGAACAGGTTTCTAATGTCTCCTGACTGCGCCAACAGAGGGTACTGTTGCCTCACAGCATGTTTAAATTAGCCCAGCAACAAAGATGCAGCCTGCCCATCGCTCCCGGTGTCTGCCTTTATATTGGAATTCTACATTTAAAAAAATTACATCCATTTTTATTTTTGTATTTTGTTTTTAATGAAGAGGTGACCACTGAGCCCAGATTGTCCTACTTGGTCTCATTGGATGTGATCTATAAATGAAAGCAGCGCTTACACTATAATGTTTCCTATGGCGACACATGAGAAGAGGGAAACAATAAGAATCGATGAAAACAGAAAAAGGAAGTGTTGAAATTGGAAAAAAAAAAGCCGATCAGTGCGAATGTGGAGGTTTTTTTTTTTGGGTCAACTTCACAGTTGCCTTTGAAATAAGTAACGAGCGATCATGGCTTCATGCGCGGAGACCGGCGCTCAGCTCCGGGGGGGGGGGAGCCGTCGCCAGTTACATCCACTCAAGTGTCCGTCCGCGCGTCACCCGCCGCCCTCGCGCTTGTTGTGTCTGCGCGCAAACGCACTTGAATGCTCCATCCTACTCCACCGGGGGCAACCCCAACCGCACACAACAATATAGGCTGACTAGACTATCCCCCCCCCCCCCCCCCCCCCCCCCCCTACAGAACCTCTCTTTCATCGTGTGAGTCAAGAACAAGTAGCCTCGACTTGGAGGCTAACTCGGAAACATTGGACCACTGCTTGTTGGACGAGAGGGAGAGGGAGGTGTCTCGTCTGCCCGCCTGCTCTCTCTCTCTCTCTCCCTCTCTCTCTCTCTCTCTCTCTCTCTCTCTCTCTCTCAATCAACGAGGCTACTGCCAACTCAGCCAAGAGTCGCCGTTCCGCGCGCCGATGCCAAAACGCGCTGGAGGAGTCAGTGCCAAAGGGTCAATTTAGCGCGCCGCTGCTGAAATGGAAGGACTGTAGGGAATCCTAGACTTGACAGCAGCCGCTTGACCCCAGATGATATAACCATATCATTAAAATTAAGGAAAAGGATAATAAGAGCCAATACGCACCCCCCCCCCCCCACCCCCCCCGTGGAGCGCGCCGGACTTTTCTGAGGTGGGCAGTCCGGGATATTTATCTGCAAAACGATCATTGCAAAAACATTACCTGTGTGCGCACACGTGCAGCTTATCGGCGCGTAACAACTGCTTCCTAAAACTACACTTTTGGCTTCCTCAATCCAGGTGTTGCTTCCTCCGAAGACTCCGCAGGACATTGTGCATGCAGCAAACTGCGCTTCCATCCTTATTTGCGCTCCCAGTGCCGATTCCTCACCTTCCGTGCGCGCATCCAAGTTGCCGCTGAAGACTGAATAGAAGAGGGATTAAGAGAGAGGAAAGTTGCTCACCGGCGGACCCAGAGAGACCGACACCACGGTGCAAGCCGACTCCAAGTGCCGTTCACCGGGCGATGCCAGAGTAAATGCCGGGGCAATGTCCCGCCGCAAGCAGGTGAACCCGCAGCACTTATCGTTGACGCACAGGGAGACCGTACAAGGTGAGTTCCGTTCCTGCAAGACAGTCCACGTATAGTTGATATCGATTCAAATCATTTCAATTATAGATTTTCATTTTCAAGGAAAAATAATAAAACATTGATCTGGAAATTGAGTCCAAACGTTTATTTATTGAGTGTTCGAAAACACTCCAAACAAGGAAAAATAAGCGAGCTCTGTGTTATAAATCTAATAATTAGACTAAATTTGAGGAAGTGTAGGGATTTAAATTATTTATTGTTTTACATGTTAAAATTTTTAACAATGCAAATGTATATATATATATATATTTGCAGCTTCAATTGATTTTGTAGAAAGTGTTTGGAACTTTCTGACTCAGTGTGTGTTAGTTTGTGCGCTTGGATGTGCGCGCATGTGTGTGAGCTAACATTGTATTACAGAATATATATACCCCCCCCCCTACTAAAGAATGTTGACATGTGCACAAGCGTGCATTTATTTTTGAAGTGCTTAGTGAAGCATCTCACTTGTGAAAAACTCACACTTGTTTTGTGACGCTGCACTTGGAACCCTCCACATTAATTTAAAGGCATTTTTATTTGAATACACGCGCGCGCGCGCGCACACACACACACACACACACACCTACACACACTCACACATGTACACAGTTATACCATTTTTTTTTTACATAAGGTCCTATAACTGTATGTAACATTTGAGGAATATTAAAATGACTTCTGTTTGCAATCATATACAAAAAGGAAAACACCACACACATGCCCAAACTCTCTCTCTCTCTCGCTCTCTCGCTCTCTCTCTCTCTCTTTCTCTGTCTCTCTCTCTCACACACACACATACACACACATTCACACACACGCAGGACAAAAACAATCTGAACTTTATATTTTTAAAACGACTGGTCATACCCTCTTTGGAGCTTTTCAGAGCTATGATAAAAAAAAATGTTTTTATTTTTTGATTAGATTAAAGATTTAATCTGAAACAGGATTTTTTTTCGTCGGCATATGATTAAAAAAGTGGCGTAATCCAATTTTGAATCAATTATATCAACCTAACCTTCATCTCCCAGCGCTCTGCTTTGCCTAAATCCAATTTCATTGAGGCCTAATCTGGGTAATTTATTGCAGAAGTTCATGATGTAATTTTTGGTCAATCTGTTTTGTGTTGAAAAGGGTTCGGTGCACTCGTTACATTTGATATTAAGACTAATTAATTTATGCCATGCGTCTCTCTCTCTCTCTCGTTCATCGACCTCCTTCCATTGAGCGCTCAATTGAAATAATTACGGTAATTTCAAACGTACAGTACAATCCGAAACTAGATAAACGTTTGGTCTAACCGCTGTGTTGGTTTTCTAATTGGAAACGTTTGGTGCATCGTCAGCAGATTTTAGGCAGATGACAAATATTGATCCATCTTGGCTATTGATCTAACAGGGCCCTCCCCCCCCCCCCCCCCCCCATGCTGGCACAGTCCATGTCTACCATTTATTTAATCACCGCCATAATATATTAACTACTGTGCAAAAAATTGCTGCATTCACCTCAGGCATGTGTGTGTGTTTAACATAACCCTAACCCTCACCTGCATGTATTATCACAATAATTTCAACGTTTTGCATTTTTTTTTCATTTGTCTTTGAGAAACTGGTACAATTTTGGACTAACTGTTAAATATTTGCCTCCCATCCTTCAGGCTATGGGTCATTTTGTTTGATATTTTAGTATACAAAATTTCAAAGCACCTGATGCACCACCTGCTTATTCTCGAAACTGAACCTGTACAGCTGAATATCGATACTTACAGCTTATAGACATTTACATATAGTTACACTGATTATTAATGTTACAGATCAGCTTGAAAATTATATCTATATATCTGTATCTATCTATTTAAAATATATATATATATATATTCTAGTTTGGTGGCGCTACTTTTAATATCTCCAAGATGCATCTGTTTTGCCCGAAGCCTTTACTGGCTGAACTGCATTGACAGTTAAAAAAAATAAAATAACCCAAGTTGATGTATTTGCAAACGCTGATAAATGTTTGATGTTCGGTTCAGAGGTCAATGTTGAGCTAAAGCAGCTATTAGGGTGTGTGCAGTGGGATGATAGAAAGCTGGGCAAGCTAGGCCTGAATCTGGTCCTACCTGTTCTTTCACATGATACACGCTATGTCTGCTGTTTGATGAACTGCATGTGGCCTGAAGCACTAACAATGACCGGAGATGCACAAGTACAAGATTCCGGAAGAGCTGTAGACACGCTGCTTGCTTTTCTGATTGTGATTGTCAAGGAGGTCAAATTCGACACCAAAGCTGTACTTTGAGCCGATGACCAAACTTAAAAAAAAATAAAATCTTTGTTTGTCTCAAAGTTTCGCCGGTCTGTGAGAACGTGTGAGCGAGTGTGTGTGCACAGATGGACATATATTTGCAAAAATAAAAATGCATCTAAGCTATGTTTATTCGTAAAGGATATATTAACAGTGACAATACATAGCTGTGACGGATGGGAGCCGTTTAATGTACCTATAATTCAGTGTCATGGAGCTGCATGTCGCTGGGGGCTGTTTCCTTAAACTGGGTGGGTCTGGCGAGGACCAGGATCACACCTCAGGCTGGAGGATCTGAGGAGAGCTGTGGGAAAACCAAACTATAATTTGATTGAGTCAACATAGTCTATAATGAGAGCTTTGCATATGTACACCGCTATTGTTGGAGAGCCTTACAGAAATTGAGTAAAAAAAAAAAAGAATTCAGTGGATGTCATTGTTTATTTTTAATAATTCTTTTCCACGTTTCATCGATGCTTCGGATCGGTCTCGGGGGTTAGGGCAAGCACGCCAGCGTCGATTGTTGACGCCAGTCACGAGGTGTCTTTCTTACACAAGTAATAATGGAAGATTGCGTCTATATCAACCACAGGTCAGATCAGGGGTTATTCTCTTCAGATCGGCTCAGCCTGAAGCCATGCAGCCACGAGCTTTTAGGTCATGCTTTACCTGTAAGTGCAAGAGAACCTGAATATCAGCATATTTCAGTAGAAGGCATTGTACTGGAAATGTTTCTGACAGGACAGATGCAGCAAAGGACAATAAAGTCAGTGCAATTAACGCACACGCAAAGGGAAGCATGAGACACACACACACACACACACACACCCACACACATAGCTTCATCATGTCCTGTAAGACACAGATCACTTCATAAATGACTGTAAATGCACACGCTAGCTAACAAAACATTACATTTGACCTCCAGTTTGCCGTTCTTCCCTTGTTTTTTTTGGGGGGGGGGGGTTTAGGCAAATGTTGCCTGTACCTCTTTGAGCATTCAATTCAGCTCGAAATCATGCTTTAAAAGAGAAAAAAAAAAAACAATCATCACATGAATATCCTTATGAATGTCTAACACATTACCACCGGACGGGTGCTAAATATCACGGGTCGCCTTCGTAGACGAGGATTTTTGAATCAAATATCAGTATTTTATTATGATAACTGTTTAGTCTCAGATTTGGCAAACCACTTGTGAAACAAGTGAATGTTTTTGTCTTCATTCGCACCATATGGCTGTCAAAAGCTGAGGGAGAAACCCACTGCAATGCACTGCAGCCCCACAGTAAATATTCACACGCATTGTGGTAACCGGATGATAATCTCACTGGAGATGACGGGTGGGCAATTTATAATTTACTGTGAGGCATCACAGTTTATTCTCAATCGCCCTCCCTCCTATAGTTCTATATTATCAAATACTTTTAATAACAATTTCAATGCTATAGAATTTATTTATTAGCACGTCTACTGCATCTGATAAGATTGTTTGGCAAATTTGATTTATATCTCCAAATCTTATGCCTCACAACTTGCAAGTTATTTATAGCCATTGAGTGACAAGTCACAGGCGGCCGCCGAGCTGCGTTTTGCTCACTTTTTAGGCTGATAATCTAAGATTTATGATAAGAAATGAGACTGCTACAGATTAAATGGCGATCAAATAATGAAAAACACAGGTTTGGCCTTACACATTACACACTGTTGCAGCTTTCCTTGGCAATCACAGCCGAGAAAACCGGATAGGCTAAGCGAGGCTGCTTGTTGTTGGAATTTTTGATTGCAACCATCTGCAGCGTTGCCGGTGTCATTTATTTTCAATGACAGCGTGAATCTTACCCAACTTTCCCTATGGGGTTTACACACACACAAGCACACAAGCACACACACGTGTGTATGTGTGTGTGTGTGTGTTCCAGTGTTTTTAGCTCTGCATGTAGAAGGAGAAAACAAAGACAGCCAGACAGGTCTGAACCCATGCAGTATGGTCGACTGTCATATGAGCGCCCCTGGCCCTATTCGGGCTTCGAAGCAGCACGGAGTGTGCAACCGGTATTAAAAATGTTGTGTGAGGTCAGGGCTCCAGCGTCAGTGGAAAATACTTCACTGTGTCTGTTTAACGCTGCTCGGAAGAATCTCATCAAATTTACGTCATTGAGTAAAATGTCCCAAAAAAATAAAATACAGCAAAATTACATTTTATAGTTTCCTTTTGAGTCCACAGGGCGGAGGAGAGCTTGGCATACCGCGTCGTTAAATATTAGTGTCGCTCCCATCTTGCAGCAGAATCAACAGAATGATATCAGGATTACCTCAACAAATACAAATTACTGGTATTTATAGGGTATAAGCCATGAGAGGAGCCTCACGCCTGCACC
Organism: Brachionichthys hirsutus; assembly: GCF_040956055.1. NCBI lineage: Eukaryota > Metazoa > Chordata > Actinopteri > Lophiiformes > Brachionichthyidae > Brachionichthys > Brachionichthys hirsutus. The sequence goes on along the minus strand of NC_090916.1, from coordinate 5,131,093 downwards.
TTGGAGAGCAGAGAATTTGACACTGAAATTACAAGGTGACGCTGACGAGAGCTGCGCGGAAAACATTTTTACAGTTACAGCCAAAAAAAGAAAAAGAAAAGACAAAAATGATTGGCTGTAAATGAAACAGTTCCTCGACTCTCGCATTGGTTTCTTCATTTAGTCCTCCTTGGCCGGCTCTTTGGTGATATTTTTCCACCTTTAACACAAATGGAAATATCAGTGAAAGGGTCTCATTGTCTTCAGCTGTCTCTCCCATCTGGTATATATTGTGCAGTGGCAGCGAGCATTGAGCAGCAGCAGCAGAGGAGCGACTGACTGACTGGTAGGGGGTGCTCTAAGGCTGCCTGACTTAACTCACACGATAAGAGCAGAGCAGCAGGGCTGCTATTGGGTGAAAATAGCTCCTTGGGATAGTCTGCATGTACGTTTCTGTCAGAACAAGAGTGAAAAATAAAGCGGTAACATGCCAGACAGCTGGCTTCACTGCTATCATCACACCATCTCGACGATGCCGTGTTTGACAGAGCGTCTGCTGCACTCTCTTACCTATCAAGCATGTTCCTCTCACACAGGAGTTTATGCGGAGGAATTAGACAATGTCTGTCACGATGATAGGCTGCATTAGAGTGTTTTCCTTGTGTGTGTGTGTGTGTGTGCGAGCTCCATTTAAATGTGTTTGTGGTCCATGTCTGATTTTATTTTCTTCCCCCACCCCCACCCCCACAGCCAGCATTCCTTGTTCAGTTCCTTCTTGCACCTGTGTTCTCCTCACCCAGGGTGAGCCTCAGGATAAATGAGTGAGCGTGAGCGTCTTTATAGGGCAGCGTTGCCGCTTCTCGAAGATGTCCGACTGCAATTTGAGTGGTGAACTGTCAGTGCCACCGGCAGCTGATTTATTGTCTTTTGCCCTGAAGCCATGTTACTCAACCATAGGTTAACAAACAGGCTCTACTCTAATTGTCTCGCATGGAGAAAGTCAAGTTCAAATGCCCAGGTGTCAGTCAACCCAATGACACCTGCGTCAATGCCAGAAATAAAAGCACGCCACGGAGAGACCTCCTTCGCAGTCCTGCTTATATGCACAGAAGCGTACTTACACGGCTTGTGTGGAATAATCTGGAACATTGGTTCATGTGAATTACGGTCACAAGCTGTGAACTGTAGGTAAATATGTGTTTGTGTTCCTTCTTTTCCGCCAAAGATTATGAGATGGAAATTATGTGGCAGGCATCCAGGAACCTATCTCCATTTAGAAAAAAAAAAAGATATTTGGCATTGGATCATCACTCCAGGGCGAAGCGAGTGGACAGGAATGTGTACGTGAATGTGCAGGCGGTTGAGCGGCCGGAGGCTGGTGGATTCACAAGTTTAAAGAAGTGTTTGAAATGATATAAATTGTGCACTTTGTTTTGTTTTTTTTGCAACAATCGGCCATAACTCTCAGATGAGATTAACGGTTATAAATGGGAATTTAAAGGAGCAACGCCTTCCTGATGGTTTGAGATGGCAGATAAGAAGATCCACATTCTAATATCTCCACATCAGACACAGAAAAGACAAAAGAAAAAACACCCTGTGTGTATAATTTGACTATTTTCGGTAGAGAGGTGAGGGGGAGTTGGAGGAGCAGCAGCGATAGGCAGGTGCTGACTCTCCCCTCCCAGGTATCAACACCTCTCCCTGGGTAGCAGCTCGCTCAGACGTGCCTGCAATCTCTGGAGCTTCATGTTTCCTCTGGGCTTTTTTTTTTTTGGAAGAGGACACATCCTCAGACTTTTACATCAGGGTAGTGTTAAGAAACGGAGGATGTCCATGAGGGATTTAAGTTAAGCTGAGGGACTGAGTCAATGCCATAGGGGATGAGGGAGGGGTGTGTGTAATGGTTATTAATGACCGTGTCAGATGTGTGAAGAATGAGATTTACTCTCTTAACAGGACCCCGGGTTTAGCTTTATAGATTTTCTGTCTGTGGAGAATACAGTGTTCGGGCTCACCTGAGTGCTACTCCATTCACACGCACACGCACACACACCTACACACACACACACACACACACACACACACACACACACACAAATAGACATCTTATTTAGTTTTTCTCTGTCTCATTTTTTTCCCTTTTCCATAAGTTATTCTCTGATACTCAAACACAAACACACACACACACACACACACACACACACACACCCACACACGCACACACGAACACACAGACACATGCTGGTGGATGTGGCCGCCGCTACGCTACACTTTGTTCTGCACAAGCTGGGGCTCCCATGTGGTGAAAGCAGTCGTCTAGATATGACAGCTTAGTGCAGCGAAGGCCCTCGCCGGAAACCCAGCCTGCACTGTGAGATGAATAGCTTCCTGGCCACACACACGCACAAATGTGCACACACATACAACAACATACACAAGTAGATAGAGGCACACACCTACATACATGTGCTGAGTCCCACCCACACAGATTCCACACAGATAAACTCTGCAGGTGTTTGTCTTGATGAAGGAGCATTACAGGAGTGTTTCATGCGACACGTCGTATGAACATAATGATCACCGCTTGTTGGTGGAAGAGGTGGCATTTATCAGGTAATCTTATCAGGAATAGCGAAACCTCACTGTTTGTTGTTTCTTTTCCATTGTCTGTCTTTCTTCCCCTTCTCCTTAATGTCTTAAAAATACATGCCCGATTTACATTTGATACCCTCCTCTTCCTCTTCCTCTTCTCTGCAGCAGAATCCAATCATGATTCAGGGGCGGGGTCGCCATCCCTGGAACCATCCACACCCAGTCCTCAGAGAGTGGGCATTGGAGAGCATGACCTGCTGACCTGTGGTCAGTGCCAGACCAACTTCCCTCTGGGCAATATCCTGGTTTTCATTGAGCACAAGCGACGTCTATGCCGGGGTCCTGGAAGCAGACTGGGATCCTTCTCCAAGCCCGGGGAGACAGGCGGGATCACAGGCATTACCACATCTCCCACGGCCAGGTCGCTTGAGCTGGGCAGAGGGTCCATTCCAGTGGAGATCGGCATCCAGGTGACCCTTGGTGAAGAGAAAAATGTGGAGCGGAGGCTGATGCCGGCAAAGGGGATCTGTCCAAAGCAGGAGAGAGGAGGTACGGAGACAAGAATACACTTTGCATTTTAAGGAGGATGAAAGAACAAATAAGCAGGGTTCTCTCTTGTCAGGATGGATGCACTTGTCCTAAACACAAATGAAGCTGCAAAGACCACACCCACACACACACACACGCACACACACACACACACACACACACACCCCTCACCTGTTCAAGATAAATAGGTCTTTTTAAAGCATCTTAGTTGCTTGTTATTTTGACAGTGGCCTTCAGGATGAATTAATGTAGTCTGGGATGATTTCATTAGAGTGAGTGAGAGCTGCACTGTACGTCTATACTGCTTTGTAAAAATAAAACATTGCGGGCGCACACACATCCACACACAAAAATCAGAAACACACACACATACACTAAACAAACACACCTCCAGACCTTCTTCAGTTGAACCCAATTGTAAAACGGGAGGAAAAAGGTGATAGAGGAGCCGCCACTAGTGTGTGTCTGTCTGTTTGCGTGTTTTAGTTCTGCTTGTGTGACCGTATATCACATTTGAGGAGAAATCCTGCAGCGTATGAAAAAAAGAGGTTAAGAAAGCTGATTAAAATTCAACTGTGTGCGTAGTGAGGAGAAGGGGATTAATAAGGCAGCAAGGCCATTCATCTGGTTATGGGGTGGGTGGGTGCTTTTTTATTTTGGAAGGGGGGGTGCATAGACTGCATGCGCTGCAGGGAAACCAGTTCAAAGTTATCGGACGAGGCAGTCGCCGTCATATTGGAGAGCTGGGAAGGTTATCCAGGTTTACAAAGACTCCAGAGCAGTAAGAGGGACTCGGTTAGAGGAGGGTGACGGCTGGATGGTGGACGTTACCGGCCGGAAATACAAGAGGTTTTACAGTTAACACCGAAACTGTCCAACACAGTATCTTAAAGTGGTAATAGTGGTAATGGAGATGCATAAACCATAAAGGGTAGATTTTTAGCATTACATTACACGTATTTCAGTGTAATGATTGTAAAAGGTGTGTGGCAGCAGACTGTTCAGTACAATTTATTTCTATAATTACACGTCAGCAGTACAAAGAACTGGAGCATGCATATGAAGCCATTGTATTAGTAGGGAAATTAAATTTGCTTTATTTTTCTGTGACCTGTATGCATTCTGCTTTAGGATTAATAAAGCACGTCAAATTCCGCAAAATGTTTTGTCTAAAAATGAAATCCTTAACGATACAACATTTCTGCAATATGTTTTATCTAATTCCAAATCAAGGCCATTTTATTTTATTTTTGATCGTTTGCAAAGATCAGCACATACATTATGTATAGCGTCAATGTGCGACGAGCGTCTGTGTGCTTAACATCCTCTGCAGTGGGAGGAACGCTGATGCACCAGCACAGCTTCAGATGTCACGACGAATGAAACATAAATAAAAAGGGCCGTGTAGAGTTCTTGTCCTTTCATAGCAAATAAAGATAGACGAAAGTGATTGTTTGGCATGTTATCTAATTAGGAAAAAGTTGCAATTAGTGTTCTTAATTGTGACCTTTGCTAATTGGCAAAAAGAATTCGGTCACAAAAATTTCATAAGCAACAAAACCCGAAGCATCTGTGAAAAACATCTGATGCAGTGAAAAATACTTTTTCATTTTGCCCGTTGGTCAGAGGGAAAACAATTGATTGAGTCAACCTCTTTGACAGAGACAGACAGACAGACAGACAGACAGTGAGTGAAGAGGACATGAAGGCATTCGAAGCCCCAAATGACAGAGAGGAGCAGAGCTTTGTTCAACACATTAGATTGCCACTCAAGGCAGTCTGGAGTTTCAACCAAATTAGATTACATTATTAGGTCTAATTAAGTCCAATGTATTAGCAACACACACACGCACACACGAGCATATACGTACACACACTCGCACACACATCATCATCCCCTTTGCTTGCACGTGGAATCGAGAACTTTGCAGTTCAAATATTTGCTGCACAGGTGATGAAGAAGGACACACGCATGAGAACATAACTCCAAACCATGCACACATGCAAATGTTCTGTTGTGTGTACGACATAGCTGCGCTGCATGCATAGCTGTTAACCCCCTTCCCTCTATTTTCACCTGCTTCTGTTTTATAACTTCCTGTCTGGCCTCTTTGTCTGTCAGTCTGCTTGCTTAAGCTGCAAGCATGCTGCAAGGCTAGCACATTCAATCCCAAAAGCTCCGAACACACACACCTACACACACTCACACACACACACACACACACAAGCATGCACGTCTGCACCCTTTTGTATGCATGGTGCAGATGAAAAATGGCCCTTCTTTGCCCTATTTTATTTTACTGGAGTCTCTTGCTGATGCATGCAGTCTGCGTGTTTATGTGTGGGCTCCATTAGAGTGTGTTAATGTGTGTGCGTGCGCAACTTTGTGTACGTGTACATGTGTGCAGCGTCTGTGAAGAATGACACATGTCACCAGGCAAGCGAGAGGTTGTCGCTAGGTTAGCATTACCACAAAGCGACCCTGGCCCGAATGTGAACCCCTCCCAGGACAGCAGCGAGGGCCCCATCGGAGCACTTAGAGACATGAGGACGGAGTCACACCCTGTCACCCTGTCTGCCTGTCATTTTCTGTCTCACGCTCACACTGTTTATAGTGATCACACAGTCAGTGTTTCATGCGATCATGTGAGCAGCGGCGGCATCTTCAAACATCCTTCTATAGCCCTTTTTTATTTTTTTCCATTCCATCTCATCTATCCGCTCATACGTTTCTGGGCACATCACTGTATTAATAAGACATTTAAAATGTCTCATGGTCATTTTTGTTCTGCTGTTTTCACTGAACCACAGTGGCCCTGGCCCCATGATCACTTTAGAGGTTATCTCACCTACATGTGCAACGCTTTTGTGGGTGTGAACGTGTGTTGAAGTGCGGAGGAGGTCTTTTTTTTAACATCATGAGGTCAGTTTCTGTTTTTTAGCCACAAAGAGTGTTATTTTTTAAAATGAGTCGCGGTAGTTTTTATGTGAACGCCTCAGCAGGTTACATAACCTGCCAAACAAATCCAAAGTACCGATGACCTTTGTGCCGAAAGAGGTCAAATCTATAATGTTCGACACTTGTTTCACCGCTGTTACTAAATAACTGTGACATTCCACATCTCTCCTCTCCTCTCTTCTTCCCTCTCTCTGCTTCTCCCCAATCTTTTTTTTTCTTTTTGCCCCACCACCCAATGCTGCTTTAATCACCTGGCTTGCTCTCATTTCCATATTAAATAGGCTTTAATCATGAAAAGCAATCAGCCTTTTGCATATTCATACCTTCCCCTGAACGCCGGCTTCCCTGTCTCGCTCCAGTGCCAAGCAGCCAGTAATCAGTAGGCAGGCAGTGTAATGCCATAGCCCCGGCCCATCGCATGAAAACACACACACACACACACACACACACACACGCATTCACGCATGCACACAGTGTGTGAGTTTGAAATAACTTCACATGCTACTTACGCATTATCTCTACTCTGAGAGAGGGGGGGAGAGAGGGAGAGGGAGAAGGGTAAGAGATAAAAAAAAGAAAGATGGCGAGACTGATCCCTGATTTGAGCTGTGAATATTTGTACAGAGGCTCAAGGAAAAGTCGATTTGCATAATGACTTTGTAGTTTTGCATTAATCACATTTGCATATGAAAATGCGTTAATTACTCCTGATGATTTTTTTTTTTTTAAACTTGCTTCATTTGATGTCCAAGCTCTGGGGTTGTGATTAGGGGTTACATGGTGGCAGTTGTGTAGGTGGAGCCTGTACGTGTGCGTGTGCACGTGCGTTTTCAGGAGTATCTTATGTGTTTTCATGCTTTTGCATTCTGGTGCAGTCTGTATGTGTCTACATGCTCTTGTATGAGTGTTTTGAATGCTTGCCAGATAATTTATCTTGCGTCTGCTGTAAGGCATGTCTTTACATTTTCTCTTTTCTTGTATGTGTTTTTTTCCAGTTTCTGTGAGTGTGTGGCAAATATTTCCTGATTCCTTTGTGTGGGGAAAAAAACACATTAACATTCTAAATATTTGAAGCATGTCAGTCAGTCATGATGAATTTTCTTTTTTTATTCTTAGAAGGGGAAAGGAAAAAGATCAGATTAAATGATATAAGAGGCAGTTAAATGTAGAAAATGTGTCAGGACGTCAAAATTATTCAGGTTAATTGATTTTATAAAAGACAACACCTGTATTTAGAAATAGTTTTATATTTTAATACTTTGTCCTGCAGCAGTGCCATACACAAACTAGTCGTAATTTTTATTTTAAGGCATTTAAAAAAATAATAAAAAATAAAAATCACTTCTCACTCAATTAGCAAAGACTGATTATTTTCCATTTAATGCAAATATTTTTCAGTACTTTCAATTGCAGAGGCTTTTGCACAATGCTCCATGTGACTCTCCTGCAGGCAAACTGTACAATACTGCCATTCATACACAGTAAAATGAAACGGAAATAATTAATTGTACAAAAATACTGCAGCATAATAATAATAATAATAATAATAATAAATTATCAAATGAATAAAGGTGCAAACATTAGGTTTAGCACATTAGCAGATATGCTGTAGCTATCAAATAAAGCTGTTGCTTCAGCTTAAATTCATAATTATATGTTTAAATAAGTTGCATTTGCAGTGTTTCATTTCATGCGTCTCTGTCAATGGGTATTTGGGTTCACATACACATCTGTATGTGTGTACAATTACAGTCTACATGTCCCTACCTGCCTATGGGCCCCTAGAGTTGTTGGCTCATAACACTGCGCCTCAGACGGGACCACCCCAGGGGGCGTCTGACTCTGCTTGAGTGTGTCTGTCTGCTCGATCCAACAGAATCAACCAGGTCCGCTAAAACGGCACAGCTGCACACGCATGCTGCCACAATCACCTGACACATGCGGTCGCATGCATGCTCTAAACTCCACGCATTAACCTACAGAAACGTGCGCTCACGCTCATGTTCAAAGCTCCACACAGATAAAATGAAAGCTGATCATACACGCATACACGCACAGATAAGAGGCACACACTCACCGTGTGCATGCAGGAATGCATACAATGAGTCCCGCCTCACATTAGGGCCTGCATCTCCCACTAAACGCGCTCATGCACACACACAGACACATGCACATACACTCACATCTTAAAGGCTCCCAGATGAAGGCATCAAACGCTCCACAGCTAGCTTTATAGCACTCATATGGCAGCAGATTTGATATTTTCCTACCACAGCGGGGGAATAAAACTCACCACTAATTTGGACTGCGAGCGCCACCGCTAACTTTCAGCATGTGCCGACTGACTGTGTCTTCCAGATGTGTGGACTCTTTGCTCCTTAACAGCCTAACTTAAGAAGCATTAGAAACCTCACACCCCAAACCTGCGACACATGGAGAGTGATGATGGTGCCTCGGTATTCCACACAAACACGGTGCTTTGTGTGAAGCGCCGACGTGAACTACGTGGTCTCGCTGCGATGGACCATGAGCATCTGTGGTTGTCAGTGGGAGTCTACGAATGTGTTTATGATCTTTGCATAAATAGCTGTAATCAATGCATAATTTGGTGTACTTATTCAGGACTTTTGAGAGCAAGTGCTTTCATCAGTGCTACATATTTTCCAAAGTAGCCAATGTAATTAAATATAAGACTGCCAGTGTATGTACACTTTCCTAACGCGTGTGCCTTCCTTTCACTCTGAGAAAAAAAAAAAATCAAGTCTTCACTGAGGATATGCAGATAAAATGCACACGAGTCTGTGTGTGTGTTCCTACATTGTACAGTCTGCAAGACATTAGTGTGTAACATGTAAATTACGCCTTTCAGGGGTAGATGGGAAGATGTTCAGACTGAGGCGGCTCACTCACACTTTTCTAATGGAAAGGAGCACAGTTTTTGCCTTTGGGAGGAAAAGGGCTACCATTCGTATTTGTGAAAAGGAAAAGAGATGGTGCTTGTTAGCCAGTCAGACAGGAGTAATCCTACTTGCTACTCTGTTGTTGTTCCTTTCCTCTTATCTTATTAGTGCCCCCTTTTGATTGGTGGGGACTGTGGGAGAAGAAAATAAGGAGACAGCATTTATGGCTGTATTTTCCTTTTTATAGGCTGTTTCACTACAAGAGATATTGAAAGCCTTTCATGGTACACTTACGATTCCTCTATTTTATCCACTTATTTCTTTCAAGCAATTACTCTAAGCGAGATCATTGGACCCAGACAAACACATGATGAACGTAAGCTGCCTTTTTTGTCAGTTTGTCACCTAAATATGAATCAGTGATGTGCCAAGACCAACATCAAGTGTGCAAACAACATATTGTTTATTCATGGGGCATTGATATACAATTTATCCTTTCATGCACAACAGCTTTTTCCACTTTACGTTGTACAAAGGGGCAGAACAGTCATGAACCCAAATTGAAAAAACTTTGAATTCTTCTTTTTTTTTTTTTTTTAAACAATAATGTATCAGTAGAGAATATAAAAATAATCTGTTTTAGGTTAGATTTTGGTTTTTGATTGCACAAGTTTTGAGGTTTTGATTAAACTTTTTCATTACAGTATCATCTATTTCCAGAAGCAACACCCACGTTACTTTGGATTACACTCAGAGCATGCTGTGAATTATTTTCCCAGGGAGGGGTTGTATTATTATTATTATTTTTTTGGTGGAAAGTCACACACTTTCCAGTGAAATCTGGTAACAGTGATCTTGGTCTGCGGATTATCCAGTGTACCGCGGACGCCTGATTCGAAAAGACAGATGAGTATTTCAAATACATTTTAGGTAACGCCGTGGGAACCACAGGAATGCAACGACCACGGAGGCAGAAATATCAGACAAATGTATCCAAACCTGAATGAATAAAAGATGGATTATCTGCGGAGCGATAATCAGATTTTGAGCGAGCATACACTTGAAAATTGTTTTCCTTAGCTGAGTGCAGTTTTGTTAAATGCGCCGTCCTTTTTCTATTTTTGTAAATCAACTTGTGTTTTTGACTTTCTCTTTAACTCAAAAAACATGTCCTTGCCATCTGAAAACAGCCACGACATCTGCTCTGGTCTGTTTCTTGGATGACAGAGGGCTTGCACTGTCATGTCCTTAGATGGTATTACAGACGGGGGGAGGTAACCGCTCAAGGTTAAGGGGCTTTGCCCTCCCTGTATACTGCCATCATTCATACTTTTCCAGAAAGCCCTTTCCTCTGTGTCTGTCTTCCCCAGAGCGGGGCAGCGCGAGCCAAAATGAAATAATGCCGAAGATGTTATCAGTGTGATTGGTGCCAGTGAATCTTGTCTGGGCCTGTGGTCTGGCGGGGGGCAGCGCTGGCCCGTACCAGCGTTTGCATGTGTGTGAGTGTGGGTGTGGGTGTGTTTGTGTGTGTGCGTGTCCTAAAGGCAGTGGGTAAGATGAAAGCTTTCTTTAACCATAAGCTATGCAGGAGCCATGCCAAGAGCAGGAAATGTATCAACGCGATAACAGCCAGAAAGACAGATAGAATGCAATGAAGAGAACGAAAGACATGACAGAGAGAGGGGAGAGGCCACACAGAACCCCCCGGGGGGGGGGGGGGGGTGGGCTGAGGCCACAGTCAACCCCAACTCGTGCCCAAAATGTCACTCTGGGTATGCACGTTGGTGGATGAATCGAAGATTACGGTTGTGCTGCCAGTGGACGTGCGTGAAGAATTAGAAGTTAGATGATGGGAATGGTTTGACACATCCGAGTGCGTCGACAACAGGACCCATAACAGAGAAGAGAATTCACCTGGAGCCATGACCGTTGTAACGCAAATAACATCGAGCTGCCGGCCGCCAACGGATCAGGACACCACCTTGCAGATAAGACAGGGATGTTGCCTTGGTGATTGCAATCTCCTCATAACTCATTTATTGTTTGGCAAGAGACTGTAAATTAAGATTCATCTTCATTTTTACGTTTCTAAAGACTTTGATGATTTCGCAAAGCTACACACAGTATATTGAGATTAAAGCGACGCCCTGGCAACCAGAAGAAACTGAAGTTGGACAAGAAGATCGTTGTTGCTCTCATGTGTGGCTTTTCTTAGCACAATAACTGGACACAGGGTGGAAACGGCCAGCCAGCAGTCTGTATTTCCAGTTTGTGCACCATGCTAAGCTAACAACCTCCTGGCTGTAGCCTTGTATTTACTAGACAAATATGCAAGCGGTAACGGCCTCCTGATTAAACGTATTTGCTCGCACACTACGCTTTTTTAAGCAAAATGTAAATCCATCACTTTAAGAGCTCCGAGCACATCCGCCATATCCAGCATATCCGGTTTGATGAAATTAGCTCAGAAAACCTATTTTCCAAGATTGAAGAGAGAGCTGAACATCGCTGGCCTATTTTTTATTTTTCTTCAAACGCTCCTCTTTTGTTATTTCCATTAATTAGACGGCTTGCAAATCGTCGCCAAATGATGCCACTCCCGGGTATTTAAGCATGAGGAAAAAGCAGTTTATTCCCCCACGTGCATTAAGTGGCCAGAATTTGATATTAACCCAAAGTAATTGTCGAATAATGGGTGAATTAGATCACGAATGCTCCGGTTCTGTTTCTCAATAACTGGAATGAACCCTACGCCATGTCTAAAGCATGTGAGGGGCAAGTTTTATAGCGGGCTGATTGGCATGGAAAGGCCTGTTTGCTTCATTTAGGGCCACAATGGTATTTTCCTGTGGGCTGCAAGTTAAGTGGGACTGGCTGCTTGGCTCCAGTGGGCAAAAGCCAGCTGTGGACCATTACTACTGCTGAAAGAACATAGCACCCTGTTACAGAATGGTTGCCTTACACACGAACACTGAGCGTGGACATATGCATGCAAGACACAGGCGTACAGCTAATACATAGTAACCTGTTTTTTTTTTCATTATTTCATATTGTCTGTCTCTTCTAAATGCACACACACACACACACACACACACACATACAGGTGCAGCTTCGAAGGAGCTTTGCACCTGCTTATCACAGGAGAGCTGCATCTCCATGTATCTGGGTGCAATTCACTTTTGTATCAAGGAATGTTCAAGAAAAATATGGCCCAAAAAATATAACAAAATGCTTTTTAATGTGCTGTGGGTTTTTTTTTAATAAAATAATTGATCTGCTGAAAAATTTAATAAACCCACAAAACAGAATTTGCGTGTCACTCACATGTCAAAGTCAATTTCCTATTCGGCAGCGAATAGGAAATTAACTTTCTGGACGAGGTGAGAGTCAGAGAGGGGCATGACTGGAGCTCATTTGGATGTAAAACCTCAAACAAACATTGTGTGAGTCCACAAAAGTCAGTCTGCGTTTTAGTCTTTTGATGCCATCAACTATGCAAACATTTTGGTGTTTTCTTTTGCGTTTGTTGGATCAGTAAGGACCTTTTGTCTCAAAAAGAAATTCACTCTGTAGTTATTCTATTTGACATTGGTGGATTTATCCTCTAATTCATGCTCGCACCCCTACAGTTCTAAGCAGCGATGATGCCATTGATTCCTACATTGTGGTGACATAAACGGTTTGAGCAATGAGACATTTTAGGAGTTGTAATTTTATTGTAATTCTGGATAGAAATGCAGCTGATAGAGAAAAAAAAAGGCTCTAGTTTCCATAAGATTCCTTTTTCCTCTCCCAAGCCTACACTCCTGCTCCTCTCTCTTGCATCTTCTCACAACCACATACATTCTTGAGTGTCACACACTTGTCAGCATCACATGACAGACAGCAGACCCCACAAGTGTGCACACAAAACACACACAAGTACAGACGCTGGGAACAGTTAGGAGCTGATGGCAATGAGTCAGACTTAGAAAAATGCTACGGAGAGCTTAGCTAATGCACTTTATTGAGCTCCCTTTTTCTTTTCATTCTCGACCATTTTTTTCTTTGCCCCTCCCTCTTTCACTTTTTTATCCCTGAAGCCGAGCCAAAAGTCATACTGACAAAAAGGTCTGTTGATCTATTTTTTCTACAGCGCGTCCCTCATGCCCCAGCCGGGATAACTTGCTTCATGGCAGCAACATGCTCCCTCAGTCGTGCTCTATGTTGCCCAGCTGGTCTCGCTCAGTGTGTGTGTGTGTGTGTGCGCGCGCGCATATGTGCCTGTGATCAAGTTGTTGCACAAACCTGATACCTTTTATTGTTCGTTTGACACGCATCCCAGGAGGCGTGAGGGGTCAAAGTGGAATAACCAGATAACATTTACAGGTGCTGTGGGCTGGTGAGTGAGTGAGAGAAAAGACAGAGAGAAAATGGCAAAAAAGAAATAATCTTGGGATGTAAAAAAAAAAAGAAAAAAGTGTTTGCATGGCTTTGGATCCAGCAAACACACTAAGGAGCACTGTTTCTTTAAAAACTCTCTCAGGCTGTTTTGTATTTCAGATGGTCATACTAACTGCAGGCACACATGCGCGCACACACACACACACACGCACCCACACACACACACACACACACACACACACAGACACTCACGTAAATAGGGTTTGGAGGCCGAAGCTGGATTCAGTTAGCATGGAGCCAGTCACACTGTGTGAGAGCCCTACCCCCTGCCTGCCGCTGCCACCCTCCACAGGCTCTTTCCTTCTTTCTGTCTCTTTATCTCTCTTTCATTTTTCTAAACGTATTTAACAGTCATCCACTGCTTGCTGCAGCTGCAGCACGGTCCGAGTTCCCAACATGCCGCAAAACACTTGCGGCCTTGATGTCCATGACTTTTTGCACACACACACACCCCTACACACAAACACACACCCACACCAACAAAAAAGCCATCAGAGCAGAGGAGAGTGAAGGGAGGAGGAGGAAGAAGAGGGATGAATGGTAGATGTGAGGATGAGCAGGGGAGCAGAGGTGTGTGTGAGTGTCGGATGGGGGCAAGCGGGCGAGGTGAGGAGGCTGGGACCCCCGGGGACCCCTAGATCACAGCCATGCTAATGAGGAGCTGCTTTGCCAGCAGCAGAGGTGTCAGCTAACCCCTGACAGGTGCACACTCGCATACTCCAGGGCTTGCGTTTGCGCGTGCATGCTGCAAGAGTGCATGGGAGGAGCTGAACGGGCAGATTTGTGTCCCAGTGGCCTAGCCTGGGGGCTGCTTTGTTCAATATGCAAATCTGTTCCTGTGGCGCTCTGTCACCCTTGATGGAATGCAGAAGCTGTACATCTAATTCACGCTAGTCACACATGCATCTGCTGTAACATATTTCCAGTGTTTGTAGTCACCTCCTTGTTAGTAATCAGCTTTTTGCCGTTTCTGCAGCAAAGCAACATTATTCAATGCACTTGAAACTTTTACTCTGTGGATGTAATGTTTTCTGGCCTGTGGGGGTGACCACACCAAATGAATGACACACAATGGAAAAGCAATATTTCAAATGCGATTTTTTATTGATTTTCATTTCTTTCTAGTTGATTTAATATCTGTGAGCAGCATAACCATTCAAAAGCGCCTGTTTTGTTGACGGTTGTCCCTGTGGATTTTTTTGTCATCCCTCTGTGGGCTTCCTATTCTATCTGTGGATTAGGACATTCGAAAAATAAATAAATAAATAAAAGTACCAAAATAAAAGCACAACAGAGGGCACTTGTGTTTTTCGTGAAAGTCCAACCTTAGACCAACGGAAAGCCATATGTGGATTCCTAAATTAAACACAAATCCACATGTCTAAACCGTATGCCTGGTGTCTACTACCCTGCCAAGCTCACACCAACTTTTCTTCTCTGGCCATATGCAAACAGTCAATATCATGGCTCCCCTTCATTCACTGGCATTTTGTTTGTACTTTTTAGGGCAAAATAATGGCTATAAAAGGCAATCTGGAAAGAATAAAATCTGATGTAAAGCTCAGATCTTGGTCCCTGAAGAGTGGGTTAATTGGCTCGGTGGTTTAGTAAAAAAAAAAAAAAAACAACCCAGGAGAGAAGGAGAGCATTATTACTAGCCCACCTCAGCTCCTCGCATGTGCCAATGTTTTAATAACTTCCTCCAGGCCTCCTGGCCCTTAGCCCTTGTTTTGTTGTAGAGGACAAAGAGCTGCCCTCCTAAAATGATCTCAGATCTGTACTGTTTTCTCCTTTTTCATGGGAAAGTCTGCCTGTGTGGACACTTGTGGTGGTGGTGGTGGGGGTACCTGAAAAGTTGTCGTGCTGCATCACACTTTCCCACTTGAAGGTAGCTCTTCCACTACCAGTACGCCCCAAAACCATTGAAAACCGCTTCATAAGACAACTCTGTATTACAGAATCCTCCTGTAACTCCAATTGATTTAACCTTTTATCTGAATCACAATCACTGAACGGAGTCGGGTTAGTGTGTGTCAGTGTGTGTGTGTCTCTGTGTGTGCCAATGATGTGCCGGAGTAAATTGGGTGATTAGGTCCAGCAACAGTGACTGCCTGGAGAGGAGAATGTGACTTTTCTAACTGGTAGTTGACCTTGGCGGTCAGCAGAGGAAGGGTTCTTGCTTTTGTGTGTCAGGCAGACAACTATAATTACCAGAAACTGAAGCATGACATGGCTAATCTATCTATCTATCTATCTATCTATCTATCTATCTATCTTCTATTTTTCTTCCCCTTCCCCCACCTCTTTTCTGGATTGGGATTTGATGAAATCTGTCTTTGGCCGTCATTAGGCAGCAGCCATCAGCTGCCACTCTATTAGCCGCCACGCTTCCTTAAACAACATATGGCGCAGCTGTGTAAGATATGACAAGATGCTAATGTGTTGCTGTAGTAGCGGTGGGGTGGAAGGTCATGTGGGCCCGCCGTCTCGGATTGGCTGACTTGCAACCAGAGAGATGTCCCAATCTCACATCTCAATTTCATCTTGATCGTCACGTGCTGATGAGATTATGAAGCTCTACAGAGCCCTCTTGCTCCCTGAGGGCATGTAAATACCCCATACGTGTGTATCACCATGCGTGTGCCCAAACACGTCTGGTCCTTAAAGTCCCTCCACCTCTCCTCCTCCTCTTTCCTTCCATCTCACTCTCTTCTCTCCGTCCAAGCTGTTAAGCTGTCCGGCTCTCTGCTGCCAAGCGGCCGTGTGAAGCCGAGCCAAACTAAACACGGGCAGGCAGCCCGCCACTCGCCCCACTCATACGCCACACACACACACACACGCAAATATACATCCACCCACATGTCCGCACAAATGCACAAGCACACACACAATAGTCAGTAGCGGGAGTCAGGTCATGTCCCGCTCCACAGAAACAGTGAGGGAGACGGCTACACCAGAGCCTCACTAATAGCAGAGGAAAACAGACAGAATCAGTGAATGAGCCCCTCATTAACTTTTTCTGACCCCGTCTCCCCGGGGGGAAAGCCAAACGAATCACACCGCCAAATCAGCTTCCTGTACTAGATACTGATCCAACATCAGCTTGAGCTCATCTGTTCTGCATGATACAAGCGTGTGTGTGTGTGTGTGTGTGTGTGTGAATTTGTGTGCGCACTCAAGTGTTACTGCGAGAGACGAGAGAGGGAGAAAAGGAAAGTAAGAAGAGGAGACTGCTGCGTGCGCGTCTGCATGTGTGTTCTACATTTGACGACAATGGTTGCTTTGAGGCAGCCGGCCTTCTTAAGGGCTCTTTTCCTCATCATATAAGACTTTGGGTAAAAGTAGCCTCTCCATCTTTGTTTTCCCCTCCAAGCTATGGGACCACCGTACCAACTTGACTCCACTTGCGGTAGCGGCTGATGATAAAGTAGATGCAGATGTCTTGCGAGCAAACACAAGACTGCTAAAAAAGCCTCTTCGACTCTCGCCTGCGTTGAATTAGATGAATCCCAAACGAGGCTGTTATGACTCATGAGTACTGCTGACAGGGCCGTCCTGCAGTGATTGATAGATTCATTCGGCGTTATTAAGCCATGATAGTTAAAAGGGCGCAGTGTCAATGAGTGATGTACACTTTATATGCGTGTAGCCACAACAAATCGCTTTACTGTAACTTGCTGTTACTCCCATGATGCAGACTTTTAGCTCATGTGGATGCTGTGTTAAGACCACGCTTTAACGTTCATGCATCGTCTTCATCACCTCTCCCGTCTCCTTCTCTGATGCCACATTGCACCCACCCTTCCTCCCTCCTCTTCTCTTTCCCCCCCCCCTTTGTTGCCTCCCCTGTCTCCATATGGAAATGACAGAGTAGACGAGATGGATCTGTATATTAAAGTCTAGCTGACATTAGAATTAGCATAATGTGTCGTGGCCTCAAGGCAGTACCTGCCATCTGCATTTGCCCGTAGACAAGCACGTACTCAAAATGTAGACACACACACACACACAAAGACAAAGCCCACGGAAGACCCGAGAAAAAAGACACAGAGAACAAAAAGGCGTTGTCATTGTATGTTGCATGATTTATTTTCATCAACTTCACACAAGGTGCTAATCAACATGAAAGTTGTTGTTTTTCCTTTTCCTCTTCTTATTGTTTCTTTCCATTATTGATGGCGACTTTGTTTCTCTTGGCCAACAGATAAAAACGAGCCATCCATCTACATCTGCACCACCTGCAAGCAGACCTTCACCAGCGCCTGGTTCCTGCTTCAGCATGCCCAGAATATCCACGGCATCCGCATCTACCTGGACAACCAACCGGGAAACTGCTCCTTCACGCCCCGCATGGCTTTGCCTCCACCACCATGTCCTGATGCCCTGCCTCGCTCCCCACTCCCCACATTCTTTGGTGACACCAACAACCCATTCCACCTCCTCCGCATGGCTGCACCCCTGCTCAGGGAACACGCCCCTCCCCCAGGGTATTTGGAGACACGGTTGCCGGCGACTCCACCCTTTATCAGTCCTCCACCACCCCCTAGACCCCCCCTCGAGCGACTGGGCCCCGAGGAGATGGGGTTGCTGTCGCAGCACCCTAGTGCCTTTGAGAGGGTGATGCGGATGACCCCCATGGAGCCCACTTCCATGGACTTCTCTCGACGTCTGAGGGAACTGGCAGGCAACACAACCAACAATGGGGGGCCCACACCTCCTCTCTCCCCTAACGTTGTGCCACCCATGCACCGCCTGCTCAGTCCCACGCTTTTCCAGCCTGGTGCCAAGCCTCCAGCATTTCTTACATACGCACCACAGCCACCCACCCCTCAGGGGGGGCACGGATCTTCCAGCCCGCCAGACGCTCATGGACAGAACCAGACCCCAGGGAAATCCAAATCCTGTGAGTTCTGTGGCAAGGTTTTCAAGTTCCAGAGTAACCTGATTGTCCACAGACGCAGTCACACGGGAGAAAGGCCGTATAAGTGTCATCTATGTGATCATGCCTGTTCGCAGGCCAGCAAGCTTAAGAGGCACATGAAGACACACATGCACAACAAGCCTGGGTCTCTGGGTGGCTCTCCAGAACAGGGAAACAGAGTAGAGGGAAGAGACGGTGAAGAAAAGAATAGAGAGGATGGATCAAGAAGGATGGGGATGGACAATGAGGAGGAAGAAGAAGAAGAGGAGGAAGAAGAGGAGGAGGAAGAGGAAGAGGAGGAAGAACTGAGGAATGGAAGTCAACCAGATTCCAACTTAAGCGAGGACTCCCAGGAATTCACCCAGAGTAGGGAGAATGGGCCTCGGCAGTCTCTGGAGGACAAACCCGTGCACAGAGTAAATGACAGCGGTGGCGTGGGCATCATGCACCCGTTCAACCATCTGGACAATCACCGCAAACTGAACCCTAACAAGAGAAGCCTGGAGAGACAACCTAATGGAGACGGAGGAGAGAGGGGTGAAGCAGAAAGAGAAGAACGAGAGCATGACCGACAGCAAGATGAGCAGGAGGACCACAGGCCTGTGATGAATGGCAGGATCAATGCATCTGAAGCAATCTCCTTCCCTGGGCTGTTCCAGCGCCGGCCAACCCCCATCACCAGCCCAAGTCCCTCCAACAACAAGAGGATAAAGATAGAAAAAGAACAGCTGGAGCTCCCCCCAGCCATGCCCCTCATCTCCCCAGAGAATGTCTACTCTCAGCTCTTGGCGGGGTACGCTGCTTCACGGCACTTCATTAGGGAACCTTTCCTAGGATTCACAGATTCTCGTCAGTCGCCATTCGCCACCTCCTCTGAGCACTCCTCCTCAGAGACTGGAAGCCTCCGCTTCTCCACCCCACCCGGGGAGATGATGGAAGGAGGGAGCGCCTCGGGCCGCAGCGGCAGCAGCACTCCTCACCTCCTACGGGGACCTGGACCAGGCAGGCCGCCGAGCTCTAAGGACAGGAGAAGCGATACCTGCGAGTACTGTGGCAAGGTGTTCAAGAACTGCAGCAACCTGACGGTGCACCGACGCAGCCACACAGGGGAGCGGCCCTACAAGTGCGACCTGTGCAGCTACGCCTGCGCCCAGAGCTCTAAGCTGACGCGCCACATGAAGACCCACGGGCAGTTTGGGAAGGAGGTGTACCGTTGTGACATCTGCCACATGCCCTTCAGCGTCTACAGCACGCTGGAGAAACACATGAAGAAATGGCACGGCGAACATTTGATGGACAGTGATGTCAAACTGGAGGAGGCAGACAGAGGTTAAGCCAGCAACCATTAGTTATACAATCTAAACACTTCTGCATACATGCAAGAAAATACAAACACACACACACGCACACACAAACTCCCTATAACCACTTCTTCAGCTATGCGGCTTGACTGGATAATCTCTCCCTTAAAAAGATAAATTAAAGACTAATTAATGTTCATATTTTTTCTTGTCACAGAAACTGCCACCTGAGAATATAAACAAAGGGAAACTTTAATGAGAACTTGTCTGGAATGCCCAACTTGGTGTTTCTTGGCAATATTGTCTGAGGATTTTATCAGTTAGGAATCCACGGAGCCTTTCTACTGTGCAATAATTTCTGTATTTATTGGATTTTTGTAATGATATTTGGCATGTGTAGGTACATCTTTGTGGGATTTCATATGGAGTTAGTTTTGAAATGTGCTAAAAGTTTCAAAAGTTTTCAAAGAAAAAAAAAAGCAAATAGATAAGTGGAAAGAACACACCCTTATTGCAAACTTGCGTTGTTCCTTTAAGGAAGCTTATTATCATGTGAGAGTAAAATTGTGTGAAGCACTTAGCTTTTAAAAGTAAAAATATTTGCTTTCATTTTTTTAGCTGCAGCAGCGGACTACAATCCCTTCCCTCACACAGGCCGAAAGCACTGAATGTCAGCCTGACAATAAAACATCACAATGGATAAAAAAAAAAAAAATCCATCATTGTCTTAGAGACCTGATATTTACTTTTAATTTATTCACGTAATTTGCATTTTCTTTTTTTAAATATTGGCCCATCAATAAATAAATAAATAAAAAAATCAAAATGCAGTTACTGTATTGCTGTCCTTGTTTCAGTCAGGACATAAATAAAGGTTGCACTTAATGGATATACCCTTAACTGATGCTCAGTACATTCCCAATGTAGGATTAAACCATCATATTTAATATGTTGAATAAATTAAGACTACTTGTGATAACTGTGAGAAGGAAAGCAGTCCTCTTAATTGTTTGTAAATATATTCTTTTCTTTTTTATATATATATATAAATGTTAAAGTAGCCCCGACTGTACGTGAAAGATGGCCTAACATTCTACAATCAGAAGACCAGCTGCTTGCAACATCCACAGTACATAAGTCTAACTACCGTTCATTATTGCTTTTTTCAAATCCACTTGATTATCTTGCCCCAAATCACACGCTATACTCAAAGGCGATTTGTTAAACGAAAGCTACTTCAACAGTTGTGACAAAATCATTCTCAATCATTCCCTCTGGTGTGGCATCTCTCTCTATCTCTATCTCTCTCTCTCTCTCTCTCTCTCTCTCTCTCTGACCCAGGTTGACTTTCCGCGTTCCACAAAATTGTTTCAAATGAAATTCATATCAATATGTGTGTTAGCGGTGTGTGTTCTAGTCTCTGCAGTGTGCGCTAAGCCTCTTTCCGATGGCGTCTTTTCACAGTTCACTAGCTCAGATTCATGCATTAGAGCGGCTTTTAAAAGGAAGCCTGTTCATTCGCTTCACAAAGTGATACGGGTTTAACTCCCAGTAACAGATTTTGAGACACTGTGCATGTTGGTGACTTTTGGGGATTACAGTTTTTATTTTCTGCATCGTTCATCCTGAAATGAATCTGGTGGAGGGAAAAAAAAAAAAAAAGGTTATATGAGTTATGATAATTTTGAGCGCAGCTGCAACGGGGGACGGCTGTGCGACCTTGAGTCGGGGCTATTCTTATGGTGGAAATGAGAAATGAAGAAACGTGAGAAAGGAATGAAGGGAGAGAGAGCAAGACCTTGACCAGAGAGAAGAATCATCACATAAAATTGGAAGCATATGAAAAGTGTGTTTTCCTGGTACCCAAATGCACATCTTCTGGCCACATCTCATAACGGACTGTCAGAGCGAGACACAGTGAGCCTGAGAGGGAGGGAGACAGCAAAACCACATGAAAGGAGACTCAGACGACATTTTTCATGTTAGCACTTCAATTCTCCATCATCAGAATCATCTTTGCTTGAGAGTTCGACCTGCTTTTCTGGCCCATTATCAGGTTTTATCTGTGCCATTTTGTTTTGATCATAGCGTCTCTTTGAATACAGTTCTCCTATAAGCAGCTCCCCATAAGCTATCCAGCTCGTATATATTTACGTGATTTAATGCGAAAAGTGAGAAGCGCTAAAAGGTTGCCTTCAGCTTGCTTACACACATCGAGGCACGCGTGCAAATATCCAGATCCACTGTATAATTCCAGCAAAAACTCAGCTCAGAGGTAGGCAAAAAAAAAAAAAAGAGCCAAACTGCTATGGAATACATTCAATGGATGAATAGAGGAATCCCGGAGAGAGATCCAAGACACACATGGACATACAGTCTTACAATATGTTTACAGTGTTGAAGTATGGCATAATGAAATACTCTGTGTAAGTGTTTAAAATGATAATAAAGTATTGTTTTCTCCAATGTTCTTTCAAATGTTTTTGAATGCCATAGCAGTTTTGTATGATTATCCTGGTGGAGGGATTTTATCTTCATGAACATGTTTCTGTATGATTATTTGTTCACTGTATGGGAAGATAATTTTTTAAAATGTAATATTACAGATTCATGCCCGATTTTTTTTTTCCAGCAAGAGTGGTGCCATTCGTGACTTTTGGTCTCTTTTTTTTATATAAATATATTCTTATTTAATAATAACACAAAAAAAAGTTTTCCTGTTGTTGGTTTGGTGAAGCTATCCTTCGTGGATCTAAAACAGAGTGATTGGAATTGTTTATTTTTTTTGAAAAATGAGACGATCCAAAAGGAAAAACCTTCGGTCTTTGTGCGGGAATGTGTTTCTAAATCAACTTCGTGGGGCGTTCATGACATTATGCTTTTCCTCATGGTTGATGGAAGGTCTTGTGGTGGCACTTGCAATTGTAATTTTAAATACATTTTCATATTTCACTTTTCATGAGTTTCACTTTCATTCTTTGTACAAAATAGATTCCTTGGTCTTTTTTTTGGGGGGGGGGGGGGGGGGGGGGGTGCATCATTGTGAAAAAAGTGATTTCAGAACAGTACACATCTGCTGTTTTGAACATATATGTATTTTTGTAATGTGTTGAAAAATCAATACAAGAAAGCCAACACTTCAATAAATGTTGCAATTGCTCTATGAATTGAAGTAATTTTTCAGTCTGATTTTTCCACCCTATTTTTCCTCACACAACTACAGATAAAAAAAGAAATACACCAAAAAGTAATACAAAATAAAATTATTTCTGTTTGTAAATTTGTAGATGACATAAATGTTTAAATTAGTTTCTATGGGGATTTGAGCAAAAATAGGTTTAGCTGGCATGCTTTGTGAGCAAATCATTACTATCATATAAAAAGTGTAACATGCACAGCACCTAGGGAAAGCTAAATTTAATTTATCATGAATTACACTCTTAATCTGATGTTGACTTTCTATGCCAACAGGCTGACCTGCACAGTGTGTAAATTTATCAAAAGTCTTCTCTAATAAAAATCTACATAAAGCCTTCACAGACTGAAAAGAGGCTAATATTTCCACCTATCAATCATAAAGCGTAACGTGGAATTTATATCTTAGGAGGTGTATTTATAGTATAGGCCATGAAAAGATGTGTAACTTGATCATAACCCATGAGTCAGGGTGATATATGTTAAAACAATAACTTCCCTGCAGTGGAGAAGAGCGTACAATCCAGACAAATGTCACCACAATACAAAACGAGTGTCTACCCTGCAGCCTCACTTTGCTGTACTCCACCGCTGCCTTCACGCTGATACAGTCGGTGTTTCTTCGAGACATGAAGTGAAACTTTTGTTTAATATTCGTAAAATATATCACACTGCAGATTATTTTTCAATTCCCTTTTTCAAATTATACAACGTCCCATTTTCGCAGCGCAAAGGGAGCCCAGCGTTTTCCAGTAGTGCATGCGATGGCTGAGTTGATGCTCTCGTGGTTGAAACTAAACCTTCACCCATATGTTGACAGTCAGGAATCTCTTTGCTCACAGCTATTTGGCCAAACATTCTTTGGGCAAGTAAGGACACAGGCAGATAGAAGGTAAATAAGTCCTGATCAGGATATATATTTGACGCCGTGCTACTTGACCCATCAATACATTGTGTTTAAGAAAAGACTGCAGGAACTTCCTTCTTCTCAGAGGACAATAAAGATGAGAATGTGACTGGCGCTTTATTTACTAAAGGATATGTTGACAGTCCCATGCTTCACAAATGAGTCCTGGCATGAGTGTGGAGACTCACCAGGTAATTCTTGATACCAGGCCAACAGCAGTCAAACCTGTCCTCACTTGAGCCTCCAGGACATTGGATACCTGCAGAAATAGTGCACGTCAGGTGTGTGTGTGTGTGTGTGTGTGTGGGAGATAGGGAACATACATCAATAGAGTGGAGATATAGTAATGTGGAATAATAAAAGTACCGTTGTTTTGTTTGAATTCTTGATACTTAGAAGCTCTTGTCGCACTCCACCGGTGGCGTGTTTTAACATTATGCATGATCGAATATTTTTTGTAAAGTCACTTTATTGAAAGAAACAAAGCAAAACAAGCAAGCAGCTATGATATGTTCACACATATGAAGTTTGGAAAATTTATTGTCTTGAGGAGGGATTTTCTTTTCTTTTTTTAATGTTTTTAACTTTCCCAGCTCTGTGTGTGTTTGTGCCTGAAGGCCGACATCTGGGTGCCATGTTGATAATTCTGGTCTTCTGGTCAGCAGAAATGTGCATGTTTTGAAGATGTCACATTCCCACAGCTCTTATCCTAGCGATGGTATAAACATTGACATAGCAATTGGAATAGCATGGCTTTTTTCGCAAATGTTTAATGGCTGCAAATGATTACAAAAAAACAAATAAAAAGAAATATACAACTCAAAAAGCTCACAGTGTCAGAGAATGTCATGCTTAGTTTATTTCTTACTTTTAATATGTATTTAAAACACAAGCAGGATGCAATTTGCACAACGCTGCTTGTGTTCTTTCTTATCAAACTGACATGCAGAAGAAAGTAGTCAGGGATGCAAAGTCCTTCAGCATCTTATTATACAATCTATTTTGGCAGAATAGATCGTATAATAAGATGCCCAGGCAGAACGTCTATTTTTTTTAAAGGGCCACTCTCTGTATAATCAGGGGCCACATAAATGGATGCTCACAGACTCATCCTGACCACTTCTCTGCCACGAGCCCATCTTGCACGGTTCACATGTGACATGAGGTTAAAAAGCTCTGTTTTAAACTTGTTTAGATGGAGGCCCCCCTCCCGTGTGCCCTCCTCTGTGGGAGAAAAATGGCCTCGAGCATCAACGTTGAGGAGGTGCCACATCCTCTTCGACAGAAAGATCCGGACAGAGGCCCACAGACAGTGAGACGCAGCGCAGGAGATGGGAAATCATGGTTTGGAGAAAAACCACGTCCTTGGGGAGCAGGGTGTCAGCAGGGACATCCTGGGCCACACAGAACCACAAGGCCACCGCAGAGACCCAAGTCTCTTCTGGATCACAAGGCTCAGGCCCCACTGGCCTCTCTGTAGATATCCAGTTACTAATCTACCAATCGTGACCAGTACTCAGTCAAGATGACCGCCTTTCCCAATGAGCAGAGTGGGAGAGTAAATCCAGGTCGGAGTAAAAACGGTCCAGCTGCCAGCTCATGGGATAAAGCGGGAGAAATGAATGAAGGGAGAACAATTTGGGAGGTGGTCAGGAGACAGAGACCAGTGCGGTCGAGCGTGGTCACTCAACAGCTGTGGCTTAGGGAGATTCTCTCTTCTGGTAGAGCCGGACCCGGAGGAACAAAAGGCACTGTGGTCACGGCGAGCGTGTAAGTAAAGGACAGGAAATGCAGACTTTTTCAACACTGAAGCCACTCAGTGGGAGGTTTGGGTCATTTACCACGCAACCATGTCATCAAGCATCACAACGGCATTCATCTCAAAACAGAAATGACAATATAGGTTTGCTATAATTTCCTCCTCTGTATTCAGAGGAGTGCAGACCATCCCTTTGACTTTGATTGCGTGCTCCTTTGTAGCAGGAGTGATAGAGAGGGACCCAACTTTAACACCTCCAACTTTAATCAGTCAAACAATTCAACTCCTGAGTCCAGTTTGCCACTGCCTCACCG
Organism: Brachionichthys hirsutus; assembly: GCF_040956055.1. Taxonomy (NCBI): domain Eukaryota; kingdom Metazoa; phylum Chordata; class Actinopteri; order Lophiiformes; family Brachionichthyidae; genus Brachionichthys; species Brachionichthys hirsutus. The sequence goes on along the minus strand of NC_090916.1, from coordinate 5,105,271 downwards.
CGGACACGCTTGCAAGCACGCACGCTCTCTTCTCCCTGCGCTGCAGCCACACCCTCGCCGTCTGCATATCTAAGTCTGCCCCTTCTCTTTCCCTTCAGCCTTCCGTCGCTTGCTCCGACTGTCGCAACCTCTCGTATCTCTTTTCATTTCTCAGTTCTTTGTTCTGCATTTTCCTCTCTGTTGTCTGCTTCTCCCCAGATTGATTCCTTCCAGATAGGCTGCCTCTATTCACAGAGCCTTCGCCCTTCCTCTCCTCCTCCTCACGCCCCCCTCCCTTTTCATTTCACAGACAAACTTTTTTCCCTCTCTCCTGCCCCCTGTCCCACTGTGGATGTAACTCCATTGGTTTCAGACCTCCCAGGTGCGCCCAGACAGGTAGATAGCTACCAATAGCTTCCTGACGCCCAGCCAACGCACACACAGTCTCTCTCTTTCTCACACACACACACAGGCGCACACCTTGCTTAAGGGGGGGTCCAGTGTCATTGTTGGCATTGGACACATGCTTGTCGTTGTGCAATATTAAATCTTCTCATTTGATTTGGACTGTAATTATGTCATAAAAACAAACTGGCTGTGAAGCCGTGGCCCGCCAGTGTGATCTGCTTTCATCAAGTGCAGACTGGCTTAATTATAGAGTGCGCCACACACCCATCTTTCACTGGGCAGCTTTTCCTGCTGCTTCTTTAAGCTATCGCATTCTTTTATTGTGAGTTAATCACAAGGCAATCGGGCCCTTTGCAATGGCTGGAGGTAGATTTTCAATGCTGGTCTGAGCACATCCGACATATTCTGGGGGGAGAAAAAGAGTTAAGCAGACTTTGCTCGTCATAATGGAATCTGATGCCTCCTGTATTTCTGCGGCGGACTTAATCATACGGTTTTCATACCACAAAGGTATTCAAATATAAGGAATCTATTGACAATAAAGGATTTTGTCATTCTTTGTGCGATTCAAATTGCGTGTGTGAGGCTAGAAAGAAAAATACTTAAATTTGACAACAAATGGCCAAATCTCATGAAAAGAAATCAAACCGATGTGAACAGGCTGCACATAACACTTAGAGCATTTCCCTGTGGGATTTCATTTTTGTTTCATTATCTTAAGAGGAAGCCATAAAGCATTTGAAGGAATAAAGCTACAGTAAGGGGATCTATAAATTTTATGAGCAAATTCTTTTCTCCAATGGCTTTTTATCTGGATTTTTACAACCAGACTTCTGAAATACATGTTTGTATAGGCCTATTTCTGCCACATGGCTATAAGTCAAACCAGATTCCATCTTAACATCAACTTGCACAGGAGGATGGCAGATGCAAAGCTGATTCACTGAAAGTGTGTTTTTTTTTTTTAGTTCTGACCACTGATTCACTCAAATAGTTAAACAATCTACATTCGCTATACAATAACATTGTATGCTGAGCTGGTTTTCTATCTGAAAGGATTTATTGTTGTTTTGTTAGTCTTTAGGTGTGATGTTTGCCTCCCATGTATACGTTTATGTATTTTTTCTATTGTGTATACACCCACTGGAGCTGTCAGATGACTCATGACTGGTATTTAAATCAAATGCTTGCACAGCTGCGTTGCACGGCTCTGAGGAAGACCTTTTCCTTGAAGACAAGACAATCAGTAATCGTCAAGTATTCAGCTGCTTATCCGAATCTGGGTCACGGGTTTACACTGGAGCCCATCCCAGGTGACATTGGGCGGAAGGCGGGGCACACCCTAGACAAGTCGGCAGTTTATTGCAGGGCCACACACACACACACAAAAAAACACCCATTCACTCTCACAGTCATACCTGCAATCAGTTTAGGGTGATCAATTTATATAAATTGCATGCTTTTGTTGGTGGAAGGAAGCCAGAGGACCCAGAAAGAACTCATGCAGACACTACTATTATTACTACTGCTACTACTACTACTACAACAACTACTACTACTACTATAACCAATAATTATGATGATAATGATAGCAACAATCTAAAAGTTACAAATCAATCTTGGAAGCTGGCATTCTATCAGAATAAAAAGCATTGCATGATTATAATTTTGCTGAAAACCAATAAGAAAACAGCATGCAGTTTTTCTGGAGAGTGCGAGGGAGGGATAGAAAATGGATGACCCCTTTGTGTCTTAACAGTATGTTGTTAATGGATGAAGAAGAGGGGAGACTATGAAAGCTGAAGGGCCACTGAGGGGGGGGGGCTCTCATTTCTGCCCCATCTCCACCAGCATCAAATGATGGGTTCATCTGTGTTGTGGCAGGTGTGTGAAGTGGCCACCCAACCAGAGGTAATTGTCATTTCTCTCATGTGGGTCATTGTTTTTTGCCATTCTGCAAACGGCCACCGGATAAACAAGATTTTAGGACGTTCCATTTGCAGAGTTTAAGTTGAAGGTACAATTCTTTTCTTTCAGGTATAAATTGAATATTACAGTTTGAATATATTCTAAAAGCCTAAGCAGATATGCATTACTGGTGTTGTGCTGTACATAATCAGACTAAACACCCTGCTGATGCTGCTGTTCTTCAGCTGGAACAGACGACCGTGGCTTCACTGCAGAAACCATTACGGTGCCACCGAGGAGAGTCGTAAAGGTGATAAACAGCTACTTCTAATTAAAGATCAATGGAGAGTCTTTCTGAGGTGATTTGCTGTATGAATTAGGATGTCCACTGTCCATTAATGGCATCAGGCAATGTCACTGTAACAGACTGGCTATTGATTCACCGTTGTTCGAGACACAGATAAAAACTATAGATCATGACAAGACGTGGCAATTTGTTTATGAATGTGCTTTTACGCAGCGGTGAAAAAAAATATATAAAAGCATTCGAAACTGGATTATTTTAAAGAATTGCATCAGAGGATGGATAAACGGCATGTGTCTAAATGCTGGAACTGAAATTTGAATGAGCAATGCTCCCATATTCAGTAATTAGATTTTTACATTTGAACAATGCATAGCCATTAGAGAACCACATTTGAGTTGATTTCATATCCATTTTCCTAAATGTCTATAGGAAGTTCTTTTTAGAGGGTTCTGGGCCAGCATGGACCTCAGAGTGGATGCATTTGCTGGCCAGAAAGTGACGCTGAATGGTACCAGTCAGCAAAAATGCACAATAAAAGCACTCCAAAAAGGAGCAGCAACGCCGGTAATAGAATATGAAGTGAGTAAAAGGAGTGGTTTCAGAGTTTATTTTAATTTTATTTGCTAGGACTGATGGCAATTCTAGCTGGAGCACACTGTAAAAAAAAGAAAAGAAAAACAAGCTGCTTTAATATAAGAATTATCAACCGATTGCTAAGAAAATGGCCTAATTCTAATGACATTATCTGTGCCATATAGTAAGAAACTAGTGAGTAAAATGTTAAGATATAAAGTCATGTTTCCAGATCTAAGACATTTTGCAGTGCAAAAATAAAATAATAATAATTAAATATGGAAAACCAGTTGAAAATTTACATTCAGAACACGTCATCCGCAGGAAGTCATTTGCAAACACCCTGAAAGACAAACCACAAGTTAATGTCAAGCATTGAATATTCTGATAGCTGCATTCATAAAAACCAACGCACGACCTTGCTCAGGCGATAAGCCACCTGCAGCAATGCCCTGATGTCGTTGTTCAAGGTAAGAACCTTGCAGGCCAACTGCTCTAGAGAGCCGGTTTCGAAACAGCCGCTGCTCCGCTGATCACTACCATTGCTTCCAGTGCTTTACTGGAAAGGGTGACTGGGCTGAGGGGATTCGGCATCAATTTGTGTTGGAATAATATGATAATATTAAATACATAATGTGCTTAACTGACTAACTTTACTACTTACAGACTACTTAATGCAGTCAAATGAGCTCAAACAAATTCCTGGCTACCCTGAAATGCCAAAAACGCCATCATGTTGTGAATGAGGACTATTTTTCAACGCCATGACCTTGTTAAAGGGTTAGAAATGTTTTCCAGTCCATGAGTTGTTGAGTCTTCATGAGGATGAATCCTTTCTGTTGAAACGGCAACAAAAAAGTGAGTTTGGATTTCTCATTTAAAAACATTAATAATAATTAATAATGTAGCATTACATGAAACAGTTTTCAAGCTAGAATACAGACTTTATATTTATGTTTTTCAGCAAAATAAAGTAACATAACTTTGTCATTTTTGCATATTCCTTATTACTCAACTGAGTTTTGTTTGTCACAAATCTTATTTAAATACGAGGTTTTCAGTTCGTCTGACAGTTTAGAAAATACTTACTTCCAACATGATAAAATTGTCTAAAACCACAGAATGATAGCCTTTAGCAAAATAATCAAATCAAGGAAACTTTGACCCAACCTCTGACACAAAGATAATATTCTGGGGAACATTAGAAAAAGCACAAGTATATGAGAAATGATGGGATATGCTACTTGATGGTAGCATATCCCATCATTAAGATCTTACTCCTCAATACTCAGCTTGAGACTGTGCCAAATGTGCCATGGTTCTGCATTGTGGCAATTTCCGGCACTTCACACGTGTATTTCCTGGCTTTCTAATCAGAATGCTATTTTGTATCTCAAAAGAGGCTCCATTCAGCACAACATTAACAGCCCTCGTCTGTGATAATGTGGATGCTTTGGGCCACGGGCCACCAGCTGCATCCACTTGTCAGTCTTTGGTACGGATGCCCTGTTTGTCTGCCGCGGCAAATGAAACTCATGGACTAAATTGGCACTTACTGAGTAGAATGATTTTTATCTATGCATTTTAAATATGTCTCATCCAATTCTTTGACATAGTTTAATTATATCTACTGACAGCCACCTAAATAGAGCGCTTGCGTGTCATATGTTGTGAATGGCCGGTGGAGGCTAAATGAAAAGGCTACAGCTTCCTCCAGCCGCAATATTTTCAGGCAATTTATTCAAATCTACTGGATTTTTTCTTTAGTGCATTAAATTCACATGCATTAAATTTGTTTCTTATACAAATCAAATGGAGACAGGTCAATAATGATGGATCAATAATTCAGCATTCTCAATCATGCTTTAATTGTAAGAAGCAATATCATCCAATCTTATTGCGTGGTTAGGTGTTTTGCTCTGCAGAGCTTTAGCTGATTGTTTATATGAGATTAGAGCCGTGCATCAAGAAAAGAGAGAAAAGAGCTAGCCAGTGACACGTGCGTAGATACACTCCTGCACGCAGTCAGATGCACTCCCCAGTATGCACACACTCTTAATGACACAAACACATAACATAAAGCCAAATGCTGCCACTAAAATTTGCATGGTGCTCAGTAATGCATTAGTGAACATCACTTGGCAATCTGTTCATACGGGCTTAATTGGATTTTAATACCGCCTCTGATCTTGTTTTCTAATTAACGGCGGTGGCTGGCAACCAAGCAGAACCGTGCACCCAGCAACACCTTTGATCCCGGCCATATGGAGTTCCTCCAAGCACGCCGGGGATGTAAAAATCTCTCACCTAGACGTGGGCGAACAACAGACCCCCCGTATCAAAATGGATGGGGGTGAGGAGATTGAAGGAGGGTAGAGAATGGAGGAGTGAGGCAAAAAGGGTGTTGAAGCAGGGGGGGTGGGATGGCATGTGTCATCCACACATCCTGGCCGCATTGTTATTGATTAATTTCTCTCACGATCAGTCGCGATCACAATAATAAAATAAAAAAAACAGGAGAGGAGACTGAATGCCTGTACACCTCATCATCCTTGCCACCATTGGATGCCCCCTTCCTTGCTATGTGGAAATGTCAATAGCATTTCTAATCTGTTTATGTTTCCCCTTGTGGCCACTGCTTTATGCTTTTGATGAAGGGCTGCCAAAGATGTGTCCTTTTCTGCCCTTGCTTTTGCTCTTTTGGCAGACACAGTAGGTATTAAACTTTACATCTGCACAGCCTCCCCAGGTCACATGCTGTTTTCCAGATAAAATGGATGATACTTTAACACTGACTTTCCGAATCAGCATTCAGGCTTCACTTAACCTACGCTGCGGCCTCAGCATCAAAAGATTTAAGTCAACCTATCAGGGCAGGGCATCATTTGTGGAAGCATCTAATTAAATGCTCTTCATGATGCAATCAAGATAAATTAAAAAATTAAAAAAACCAACCCCATCACATAATTTAATATTTTATTATTATTATTTTATTATTATTACTACATTTTATTTTAGAACAGATTAAGTATCGTTTGAGCTTTAAACACCCTCCTAAAACACGTCTCTAGGTCGCGTTCATGATTCAATCAGTTGGGGTCATGCAGAAAGGGAAGTTCAGGTCTTGTCAATACCCAAATGTCTCATCAAAGGACCAGACTGCCATTTTGGGAAACTCAGTTCTTACTAAGAATCTGATAAGAAAACTGATGCCACTTTATTATTTATCAGATACATATGACACTTTCTCCTGCTTCCAGTAAGATTATTTTAGCAGAAAAACAGGAAGCGTAAGGAATAAATGCCATTCTTGCTTTGTCTGAGAGTAGGAAGATCTGTTATAAAAAAAATGTAATCCCAAATGACACCACAACAGATAATGGTTCATTCTGTGTTTATGGAATCTCTGCTGATTGCAAGAATCCTCATGACGACGACAAGACAAAGTCGACATGGCATTTATATTATATACTGATACCCTTGAACAGAGTCAATCCAGCGATTTTCTCCTTTTTCAGTCTTGTTAAATTGAGAAAACCAGGTGTGGGATTGTGGTGTCAATTTTCTCATAGAGACACAACCTCATTCTCAACCCTTCCATCGAACTCTTGGCGAGAAAAACAAGCTGATTTCCCAAACTATGACTCGTAGTCTCAGTCTGTGTTTCCCTGTTCCACCCTTTGCACACAGCTCGAGGAAATTACAATACGCCCGAAAGACTATGGAAATTCGTGTGCATCCTTTATGGTGTGAATTGCATCCGTGCAAGTAATCAAGTCATTCAGCTGAATTTATTCTGCGGTGTAGAAAATGCTTCACAGAAATTCTTAGAGGCACTAAAAGAAGATACCGAAATGGGTCGAAGGTCACCAGTATTTAACCTGCGTGTGGGATGTCAAATATTTTGTGGTGATGAAATAAAAATGTAATTAGATGACACAGATGACAATATGGTGGTGGCGAGTTTGGGTAAATAAAACACCATTTAAGATGCAATATCTTTAAAACCAGGGAATGTGATCCTCATTTTATATGCAAGTGTTGATCCTGCTAGTGGCAGGTTGGATGAAAGAGTTTCTGAGTCTACACAGATGCTCTCATTTTGCAGTTTGGCAAATCACTCTAATTCTTCCTTTTGCAGAGGCACACTGACATCAGATGGCCTTCTCCAACAATGACAGAGAAGAGGGAACGCCTGAGCGTTCCCGCCAGTGATTTCACCTAAATAATGATGCCTTTTTACATGCCGGTTGTTTGTCCTTCACAGGGCAATTATTTGAACAATGTGTACATACACTTTTAAGGAGGATTGTGACTTACCGTGCCCTGGCTAATGTCTACAGATGCATTAAGATTAAAGTGGAGTTTCTAATGAAGATGGCTGACGAGACCTGAAGGACTTCTCTCCCTCTTTTATATGGAACTCTTTATTCTTATGAAAATATAAATCCTTGCCCTCCTCAAATGATAAAATTGTCCTTCGACCTCAGCATGCCACGGAGTTTCTCATCTTCCTATCAAAGGCACTTTCAAGTACACTGAATGTTGTGTTTACTTAAGTGGCATATTCGATTTTGGAGTCCTTCATTTTAGGACTGAATGCTTGAGCAAGAGGAAAGCGGAGTTTGGTGCTATCTGAAACATTCACATGTGGATGCCTCTCATTCGACATTTGTATGCATGCCATGTCTACATGCAAAAGTTACTTACAAGAGTTGCACAAGTTTAAAACAAATTGGCGTCAGCTTAGTTTGTGGTTCGTGTAGAGAGGCTCCAGACAATCACGCATGTATCCGTTTCTCAACACCTCTTGTGGTACAAATATAGGTCAGACAAACAAAGATCTTCTCTCCAATCATCTTCTCAGCTGGCATAACACATAATTCCATGTTTTCCTACATTTACTGGCACCATGACAGCAATATTTAACTTTTGTAAGGGCCATTATGAATGATTTCCCACCTCTTAATGGATCGTTTCCATGTTAAATAATTGATTATAGCTCAATAGAAAAAAAAAGTTTGAAATTCTCCTTTGATATAGAAGGAAGTTCTTCTCACAGATAATTCCCTGTGTTGCTCATGCCAACTTTTACTGTGCTACAGATTATCCATTCACGGCTGTCAGCTGGTTTACGGCACAAAAGCTGCACCACCAGTTTGTCTGACAATGTCACTCTGTTAGCACAGACAAAGGGCCAGAGAATATACCAATTCTTCCTACGTGATTACTTAAATGACAACTTGGGACTCTGTTTTCGATTTGCAAAAATGTGTTTGCGGCGGGGGGGGGGGGTTAACAATTACTAAATAAAATGGGAATAGAAGGCAATCGTAAAGCATGCAATTTAATAAAACAGAAAATTAAACAAATACATGTATAATAAATATGTATATTGTACTTAAATTAATTGCATTTATTAGTGCAAACACAACGGCAGCCTCTCATTCACACACAGCGCTGTAATCAGTGTGCTTGTTAGCCTTAACTCCAGGGTTCCAACTAAAATAACAACCACAAAGACTTGCCTTAGTTACGGGAGACCTATCTTACTTCCCTCAAGGTTGCAGTCCTAGTGAACGCATCTTTGGAGAAGGACTGATAATGCTGTTTGGATTTGACACACGTATCGTCTCAAAGGGGTCAAGGGTTTGGACATGAGAGAATGAGTTGCACTTCATGTGTGACAAATAAAAACAAAAGCTGCACCTTGACGATTTGTAAACTCAAGATAGCAATCTGACCATAAAGTGATGATTGTCGGATACCGAGACGAATTAAGAGAAGATTTCAATTGATCCCTTCTCACACAGAGGGCAACATCAAACAGAACAGCAGATAGAAACGCATGCATGGGACCATTTCTAATCAAGTTCTAGTGAAGGTAAATATGTGTGCAGAACACATGTGCACGGTATGTACATTTACAACAAATGGGGTTGGCAGTGAATCAAGGCCTATATTAATGTGTTCCATATACTATACAAAAAATGTACTACCCTCAGATGCTCTCTCTCTCTCTCTCGCTCTCTCACACACACACATGCAAGCATCAAACACATTGCAACGTCCACAGCAGTGCACACGCCCAGTGTACTTAGCCCAGGGCGATTCTGGCACAGACACAGAAGGTAAGAGACAAGTAATATCAGCAAAGCAAACTGTCCCTCGGGTCAAAAGTGATCAACGTCAGTGGAATACCACAGGAAGTTTCCGACTGACAAGCAGTTGGGTGGAAACCTCGTTCAGTCAGACTTATTAAACAGAGGATATCTGTATGTAAGTTTGATTTATAACATGTGCGTGAGAGTCAGTTTCACAATGTGTCCCCGTGTGTCTTCTCCCAGAGGAAAAAAAAAAAAGATTAGAATAATTAAGATAAACATCTCGATTCAGAACGATGTTTTAGACATTGATGGGCTCAAACATACAGGTTGTTTTCCCATGCCGCAAGAAGGAATTCCAAAAGAATATGGTCAAGTGAGAGCTCCTTTGTCACATGGCAATTGACTCCTTTTCTGCGTGCCGTCAAAAAGGAGATTAAGTTGTCAAAATGTGGGGTCTTGGTCCAGACTGGTCTTTTGAGTGGATATTCACCAGGCTGATCTCCGGCACTGCTAATAGACAGAGCTCAAAGGGGAGCAGGGAGAACAGAGGAGGGAGAGGGGTAAGAAGGCTTTAGGATCACTTTACCTGGATTCGGCTGTGTGGCGCTGGTGGATTAGTGCCTTGGGCCTCATGGCACGCTAGTCTGCAAACACCCTCGTAATACCGTTCTACGGGTTCGTATGCACACATGCAGACTCATTTAAAGCACAGCGGCCAGGGAACAGGCACCCATATGGATTCAAGGTTAATCATGCGTAAGCATGTCCAATGCTGTGAAATGCATGCGCTTCCTGTAAACATGTTGAGTCACGTCTATGTGACATGCAAGCGGATGTCCGGTGATCGCTCTAGTTTCACGGCATCTCAGGTCTGCACAGCCCAAGCCCAGATGGTTGACGCCAGCAAAAACAAGTATTCTTAATTCCAGTGGCTTATAAAACTTCTGCACAGATTCTTGGCTCCTGCACAGTTGGGATGCTTCACAGAAACTTTCTTCGACATCCTAGAAGCTTTCCGAAGTCTGTTCCTGGTCTGATATCGCCCTGTAAGGTCACTCACTCATCCAGAACTGCAAAACCATAACCCATAAAGGAGAAAATACAGGTTGTTCTTGGCAGGGAGGAGAGAAACCCGCTGAAGCTTCATCTCTCTGCCGCCTCTGCCTGCTCTTCCCCCCAGCCGCTACCTGATGACTTCTCCATCCGTTTTAATTGGTAATTATTTTGCGGGGTTTAATGCCTTTATTCAGACTGTCAGTGTGGAGTCAGGAGAGGAGGATTAGGTGCCCCAGGGGGACGAGACACTGGCACGGCCAGGACAGCTCATTTTTACACGGGCAGGGGAGGAGGACAGCTCATCTTTGATCCGGTTGGGGCTTCGCAGGCCAGAGGGGTGACAGCTGCACTTTCTTTAGCCCACATTTGAATTTGAATTCTATCTTAGGATGCAGTGCGCCACGGACTTGGCAGGGCAGTGGGGTAATCTGCTCGGCACAAACGCCCGGGCCTTTTCTTCCTGTGTGCCCTCGCAGAGATTGGAGTAATTAAAGTTAAATGGAATGCATTAAAAACTCACTTGTGCTGAGGCTGTGGCGGCCGTGCCAACAGTGAATGGGCTGGGGCTGTCCTTTTACGCCACTCTAATCCTACGGAATATATGTGTGTCCTGTGACTTTGATGCTTTACTACCAAAGCATCGGAAACGGCTACCAGCGGGGCTACAACTGGCTGCTGGCTTTCACCTCAGAAGAACATCTTGGAGAGCAAATTCAGCTGGATTCTGACATTGGCAGGGCATTGGATGGAATCAGCTCAGGAAGGCTATTAGGACTTTCCAGACTCACGTGTCACTCCCAAATTGCTACACTTTGATGTGCGGTCTATTTAAATAGCACATGCTGCCTTCCTCCTGACCTGTGATGGCATTTTGAGTGAATCATGGCTGGCTGTCCACAGCACTTAAAAAACTTGTTCTGTCAATTGTTCTGCAAAAGCTTGGCCTTTACATGAAGAACAGCTTTCAATGCCAAAAAAACATTTGGCTCTCAACCAGTGCGACTTTGCAGAAGAGATTGACACTCCCAGTTTTCCGCCATCTTGCCTTTATTGAACAAAAGTAATTGGAACAAAAGACAAACCTGCACCTATAGCCAAAGGGTGGGTAACTAGACCTGCTCTTCAAAGAGATGTCAACAGACTTGAGGACTCAGACACAAAGGTAAATGTCGACAGCTTTCATTTGGGAGGAATGTGGACAGAGTGTCACCATCATAATCTAGTCCTGGCATTGTTTGTGATTCTCAGGCCCTTCTCATGAGTGGATATAGTGCAGGGAGGAACATGAGGGTGCAAGAGGAATGAATTAATGGGAGTTTCATAAGATTGCTCTGTGAAACACAATAAACTAGAAAAGCACTCTTCTCCGACTCTCCTTATGACCACTGATGAATATTATGTAACCCTGTATTACTCTGAGAACCTACTACTGCCAATGAGAATGTGGATCATGGGGGAAATAATATAGTTTCTGTTCCATAACTACCATATCCATGTTGCAATGCATCAGTATTGTGTCAAGGATATCTTTTAGGAATCTATCAATGAATAGGCCTGTCTGGAATTTTGATAAAATAATCTTATCCGGTGACTCATTAGGTTTCATTAGGTGTTCCAGTACTCCAGTGTTCGAGTACTTTGATGTAAAAATACACTTTATAGAAGCATATTCCTACACACGCAATAGATTCTTCAATATAAGTTCTTAACATGATGAGTCCAAGTCCTTTGTTGCCTGCAATATTTTGTATCAAGCAGGTAAATTGGATTTTGAAGACAGCTGATCTGACGGCGTCTTCGGGCAGATTAAATGAAAGAACAGTAAAGAATGGTGATGCAGAGGGGGTGAACCCAAAATCAGACAGGGAGGCAGACAGATGAAGAGAGACTAAAGCACCGATTCACAGCACACACGCATCTATCACAGTGATTCCTGTCATGCATGTCTTATCATAGAGATGTGTCCATAGGTACAGCTGGACGTTTCACCTGCAGGCCAGGATCTGAGCATGAAACGCAACGCATATATCATCTATGTAGCAGCAAAATCACGGGAAAGTTCCATGATTACAATCATACTGCTATTGTCTGTAGTAAACAGGCAAGCCGGTGCTTCTCTGGAGGAGACATTGAAGTACTTGTAGTCTTAAAAGTGAAAAGAATCCCTGAATAACTAATTAAAAAGCATCTGAATACCAGTATAAGACCTTGGTTTATACATTTGCGGATTTGATTAGTGGTGATTTGTCTATTCGCTGACAGACGCTTGATGTTGGCAAGATAAGGGAAGAAAAAGCCAAAGCTTTTGGCTGAGAAGCCCTATTATTCATGGGGCAGCAGTTGAGTGTGTGTTTCCATTAGATGTGTGAAGGCCTCTAAGGTCTAAGAATGCGCTTTAATAGATACCTGTCAAATGTAATTAACTATGTTTTTCCTATATCATACGCTTTCCCATTGCCTCCAGCCAGAGGCTCCAGTGCGTTTGTGTGTGTGTGTGTGTGTGTGTGTGTGTATACAAGTACAGATGCATATGTGTGTCTGTGTGTGAGAGAGACAAGAGTCTGTCTCAGCGCCTTTTGCCACCCAGCGATTGGAGACAGTTTTAATTGCAGCATGACAACCACAAGAAAGGACCAGAAGCCCCATAAAAGCCAAAGCAAGCTGGCAGCAGTCCCACAGTGGAAAGCTAGCCATGCCATAATTGCAGGTAAAAAGACCTCTAGCACTGTAGCTCAGCACCGTGTTTATTTGACACCAATCTTGCAACTATGCAGGTATTCCAACAATAACGTGCTCTGTCCTGACAGGACTGCGGCGTCTCCGAGGGAAGACTTGGACATCGTCGGTAAGGAATGTCTTGTGGCACGGGGGGGGGGGGGACTGAACCCTTGTCAGAACATGAAAGCGTGCAGAGACACCTTGATTTTTAAAGAGCCAGGATGAATTCACCAGGGCAAGTTACATTGTTCCCGCTCAGAGAGGAGCCCCGCGTGGCATCAATAATTCATTTTACAAGATTCTGCCTCCAGTGAGCAGGTCAATTTAAATGTTTTGATTCCCACATCCAAGCGTGTGAGAGAACTGAGCTCACCGAAGACACATTAGGAAAGGAACATGTTCCTCTGTCGGCTGAAGCAGAGGGCAGCACCTGTGCTCATTCTCGCACTGCGTTCGAACTACAGCGGCTTCTTTTCCCTGTAGTTGTAGCGTCTCAGTTTAATATGAGTGAAGCGGTGTTTAATGACTGCATGCCTGATAGCACACACATGCAGCCTTGCCCATGGGAGGAGCAGGACTCCCGACCAAAATGACAGTGGGTGCAATCAGGAGGCTCCCGGGTGTGAACAGTGAATGTAATTAAGAAAAAGGTGTTGCAATCTTTTGTTATATTATAGTTTTTAAATCCACAATGCATTAAGCAATCTGTAAACTTGAAAAGCATCCTTTTTCTAAATCGCAAAGGCAGATATTTAACCTTTTACCGACCAATAAACCACATGCATCTCTAATTTAGGTGAATTTGACTTTGATTTTATGATGAACTAGAGGATTTTGGTGTTCCTTTCTGGGGTTTTCTGCTTCTTATTGTCTATTAAAGTACATGTGTACAACCTCCATTGATGCAAAAGAAGTACTGATCCAAATATTAAAAGCATTTTCCTGCATTATGACTTTGCTGATAATTCTTGCATAATGTTACTTTGGTGAGGTTTTCAAGGCTCTTACAAGTACTGGAGTGTTTTCATGTGGAGTTAGCACCTTTTCTTAGGTAACAGGTCTTTAACATTCTTCCATCACCATTAATTACTTTAGTGATGTAAATCAAAAACATTTTAGTGACACCAATGGTCTCTATTTGAAAAATCCAGACTATACAGCACATAAATCTCACTTCTGCGAGTACTTTACGAGAGCACAATGTGTGTTTTATGTGTTCTTTATGAGTGAAGAAAGGCCACATCTTGAACGACACTCGCTGCCAGAGCCATAGGAGGAAGAAAATACAAAAAAAAAACGTTTTTACAGGCTCATTTTCTATAACATATGCTCACGTTGTGTTGAGAGGGAGCCTGTGTAAAGAACGCAAGGCAACATGTTTCCGCTCACTGCTGTTCGCCTCTTTCACTCAGCTATTAATTTAGCGACTGCGTTATTTACTTGTGTCCACGTTGCGGTGATTTAGTAGTTAGGCAATGACTGTCAAGGCAATTGGCTGCTAAAGTGGTGAACCGGGGCTCAAGTGAAGGGCAGTGTTTATCACGGTATTGACTTTCTGACAAGGGTGCCACAGAGTTTTCTGTCACTACGGCGGGCCACTTGGAGAAGCTGCTAAAAGGGAGGTCCAGCTGACTCGGGCCTCCCGCCCGCATCATCGCCAACAAGAGAGCAGCTTCCACAAAGCTGGAAATTAATTAATATCTTCATTGCAGAGAATAAAACAGACAACACTCTCAAGTTTGTATGATAAATATTGCATTTTGAGATATGTATCGAGGTCGCTGTGTTCATCTCAAGCACTGAGAAACATTTAATTAGGGCGAGAAATGGTCAGCAAAAAAAAAAAAAACATTGGAAATTAACAAATATGAAGTTAATTCCAAATAAAAAATCTCGAGTACTCTCGGCGATATGGTGACCGTTTATAGCAGTCGTGACATTTGATATTCAACTGTCAGTGCTCTTCCCCCAATTTGAGCTGGAAACTGGCATTACGCAGTGGATTTGAGGTTATTCAGAACACTTGTTCTTCAGGGTGCGGCGACAGGCTCCTTAACGATGATGGAGAACAGCTTGTGCCTTCACGCCTTTGTTAGTCAAGGTGTAACATTGTTTGTTTTTTTCTTTTTAAATAAGAAACAGGTCAACCTTGGTACACTGCTGATGACTTAACAGTTATTATCAGCCAAAATCCAAGTTGATTTTGTTTTCTTGTGTTTGTTCAGATTAAAGAGGGTTCTGAATATTTAAAAGCCTAATTTGGATGACTGATAAAACAAACAAAAAAACAGACATTTCAACTGGGTTACCGGAATTACAGCTTTTCTTTGAGCAAGTGCTTTTTTTTTTCTTTCTTCCCCTCCTTATAATAGCCTGGTACCTGGTAAACTTTAGAGGGAGTTAAACGAAAGAGCAATGCTTCAGGTGTATGTATACTTCCTAATGGGGTTTGAACTGGTCTGTCTGGTTTCTTTCTGATTAGCCAACATCATGTGTAAGAATACGGTCACACGCCCATCCATCACATTCCAATAAAAAAAGGAATCTTCGGTCAAAATAAAATAGCAATAATAATATGTCATTTTGCATCACAGTATAGTTCAGCTGTGCATTTAAATCCAGCGTTACATAAATCCTTGCGTGGCTTCACACTGGTGAAGACATGAAGAGTTGAGGAATGGATACGAGCCTGTGAGCGCTGTGGTGGAAAGCCATTACGGTGCGTGTCGGATGTTGTGGTTATAGAGCCTTTTACTGCTTGAAATCACAATAAAGTCTTATGAGAATACAAACAGAGAGAAAATCTCCACCAGTGGACATGAGGCTGCTTACTGATTGTGCTTAAATGACGACAGCCTCTTCCTCTTATTGTTTCCCCGTGCATTTTGTCATTTTAAATGCCGTGTTGCTCCCTCTCAAGCAGCAGCAGCAGTAGGTGGGTGTATTGCTACCTATCTGTTTTGATATAATGTGTTGCCTCAAATATATAAGGCTGAAGTCTTTCGGGAACTTACTGGCCACTCTCACTTTTAGCCGTGTCGGTTCCTGCTGATAAACTCGCCCCTGAGCTTCACAAGGAGGGCGGAGGAACTCCGGAGGGGACCACACACCACCACGAGAGGGAGGGTGGTCCCTGATCTGTCGACGGGAGATGAACGAGGGGAATTTCATACGTCGAGTGATGTCGTTTCTTTGTGAAATGAGACAGGACTGTTATTGCAAGAGCTGAATGTTGTGATCAGCAATTGTAATGATCAATCACAGAGTGTATTTACAACAACAGGCCGGTCACTGAAAATCACTTTTCACTTTATTTATTAATCCTATATTTCCAAAGCACAAAATGACAGTTTCAAATTGAATGATTTCAAACGGTTTACTGTCAATCATTGCCTCCTGAGCGTTTGGTCTATTTGAAAACATGATTCAATTTCTATGTGCCACATAGAAATTGTAATTACTATACAGGGACAGACAGACATAATCTGATTAGTACCAACAGCAAACATCCAGAATTTTGTAATGGGAACTCTGTATGTCAATGTCCCGTAAGAAATTGTGTTTACTGGTGTGTAAGGTTTATTACAGGCGTAACTCGAAGAATTGTGAATGAGGGCACATTGCAGAGATGGGATTAAATTAGAGGTATTCTGAGATTACCTGCAGGGGGGTTATTCTTTCTTCTTGATTCTTGCTCGATTGATCCTCTGATAGCACCTAATTGTACTTTCAGTAACATCCTTATCAGCATTGTGACTGACGGCTTCCTCTTGGTGCTGCGGGTCAAAGGTCACAAGAACTCACATTGTAACTCCCCAGTCAGTTGCTATCCTCTCGGTGCAGCTCGCTGCTTGCCCCCGGACGCCAGATCCCATGGTGAGGCTGCACCCCAGTGCTGAAACACAACACTGCACAAGGCACCGGAGGTGTACCGAGAGCCGTCTTTTGTATGCTTTACCACCTCGATCTGGCTTTACAGTGTCATCATACTGCATGCTTTTGGTTTGCTGAAAATTATTTAAATGAGGCAAACCAGTAGTAAGTGCTGTTATTTTTGCATCGTACCACTAATGTGGTACGAAGGTGAGTGTGGTAGTTAGCGCTCGAAGGAAGAAGGTTCTGGGTTCTAATCCTAAACTGGAGCCTGCATGTTTTTACTATGTTTGCTTCTCTGACTTCCTCCCGTAACTAAAAAAAGGGCCATTTCAAATTAAAACATGCACTACAAACAAACAATGGGCTTTTGTCTGTGTTACAAGTTTTCTTTGTCCTTTAAATGGACACTATTTATTTGTTTGTTTATTTGAATATTAGAATATCAAAATACGTAACTATCTCATGAGCTGGTCAGGCCTTAAATGAGACGTAGTGTGATAATTAGCCATTTTCAGGCTGAAGTCTTTTACGCTAATCCAATTTCTTTAGCTTTGAAAAAAAATATTTATATTAATATTCAATGGATAGGCATGAACACTCATAAAATGTTTACATATTCCATAAATCAAAGAGATTAGCTCCTGCATATGTGGTAACCGATTCAAGTGCATGTAGAAGGAGACATGAGAAGACACACCCACAGACAAACTGTTCTGACATGAACTCGGGAACACATTGTGTGTGTTACATTAAACGCCTCTCCTTTCTTATACTACAAGATATCCATCCATGCATGTCTCCCGCCTTCCCTTTCTCGGTGCACATGTACACAGACACTTTTTGCTCTCTCTCTCTCTCTCTCTCTTCTCTCATGACTGCACATTTGCATATCTAGAAAGTATTTCCTGGTAAGTAGAGCAGTAGCAGTCCTCAGGAGAGACACAAACACAGATAGAAATTTGTATTAAAAAGAAGAAACATCTAAGCCAAAAAAATAATAAAAGAACAAAACCGTGGTACACCACTACTTTAATGATCCATCATGTTCAAAGGAAACTTATTCACAATCTTGCTGCTATAAACAAGAGAATGAAGAGCTGGAGTAAAGGGTTTTTAAATTGGTTCCAGCATGCAGCAGATGTTTGCTTGTCGCTTCTCCTTTTCTGTATTCTTTTAAGCCCAATTAATCAAACGGGTCACGGTTTTGATTGCCTGTCACTCTCAAAGATCAGCTAAACCGACGATGCTGAGGACTCTCAGTGCAGGTCAGAGGTTGGAAGCCCGTTCTGTCTCCTCTCAGCCTTTGGAATGTGGATGTGTCTACTCCAGCGAGCCAACATGCTTGCCGGTCCAGAGTTCAGAAGTCACAAATCCAAGGAGGTGTTAACCTCATTACTCGAGAGAGCATCAGCCCAACCCAGAGGGCTTCCTTAGTACGTCTGTGACCTCTGACATTTCACTGCTGGGGGAGGCTTCTTCTTGCTGTTGTTCCAGCTTGTCCAGTTTACTCCCTTCTTCTTCTTCTTCTTCCAAGGTTCAAGTTCACTGTCAGCTCAGACAAATTGAGTCCAGCCAGCACGCTGAGCTAAATACTTCACAAACCTGCTGGTTCCCTTCGTATGTGTTGTACAACCACACGACTCTGCGTGGAAAACAATGACAGGTCTTTTCAACTTTCCAGGTATTTTCAATTGCATTTGCTAAGCGTTTCTTTATGAATAGAGCGCGTGTTTATTCATCACCTTTTTGTGCACCTGCCAAAGGGCCATGCACTGTAGTGTCATCCTTGTCCAGGTCGCGACAGGTGCTCATCTTTAATTGGTTTCTGTCATGTTAGTTTCTAGTAGCTGTGACATCTGTGTCCTTGCACACACATTTTGTAGTTTATCTTCTTTTATCTCACAATTTTGTATATTCAAACATCTAGTATACACCGGTGTATATATATATATATGTCCTTGGAAACAACAGGTCAAAAATACAATAGTATACAGTAGTAATACAGTAAAGCACTTACTGGCTTTTTGTGCATTTTGTATAAAAAACCCTAACCCTAACCCTAACCCTAACCCTTTGATGTTTCCAAGCGCAATAATAAAATTTGAACCTAAATGTTGAAGCACAGACTACTCAGCAAACAAAAATCATGTGATGTGACGAAAATCATTTTCACTACCCACTGTGACCCCCCCCCAAAAATAAAATGCTGCCTCAAATGACTTCACAGATGAATCCTTGTTTATACGGGAGCCAAGCTGGGATTTGCTTTGACTGACACATGAAGAGGAGGACACCCAGTCGAGGATCCTTCCTCTCCTCTCCTCTCTACCCGTTCTACCTCTTTAATGCCCGATTGTTTAAGTGATAAGTGACGGTGATGGATGAGCCGGGCTTTGCGTAATTATTGTCGTGGTTATCGTTGTCACTGTTGATAGCATGCATCAGAATGTGATAAATAACAGTAGCTGCAAACAAAAAAAATGCATTTGAGTCATTTGTGAGCAGAACCCTGAAATGTAAACACGCGTGCAGGCTAATGGAGGGTCCGGGTCGATACAAGGGCTGATGGCAGGAAATCATGACTACTGTGCAACGGCGTGATTGTAATGTTTTCGCAGTGTTTCTGCTATAATAAATATCAAACGAGAAATGCAATGGAGTACACACCTAAAGACACACTGTTCGCCTCCACCAGATTTGAGGCCCCGGCATCCTTTTTCTGCACTCAATGCATGTCCAAGCTTAATCAAAACACAGCTCCTTTTGAAGAGGAGTTCCTCAGTCATTTTTATGCATTTGTCACAAATGATTAAATGATTCAAATTCTTTATCATGCATCTATGATACTTGACAGCCCCGAGGTGATGTAATTGTTGAAGATAATTTATGGATTATGGCAATTAGTGCTCAGATAAAGGTTATTATTAAAGTTTATTTTCCTTTAACAGACGGCTTTGTGCATTGTGATGCCTTTTTCGAGGAACATTTCCTCAGTACCTGTGTAAAGATAGAATCTAGCGGGAGATAAGAAATGGCTTGAGGAAGTCAGTGTTTAATCTTCAGGCTACCCAGACACTGTGATGTTTCTCACACGTAGTCACGGTGAGATATCATCTGCCATTTGCTACGTTTGCCCGCATCGAGTGCTATTTATAATAATAATAGCAGAAGTTTCTGTTATCTTTGATCCATCACAATAAAATGAGCCTTGAAATAGTCTATTTCCACATTTCTTTTTTTTTTTTATTTTTTTTTTTGCGCTGCCTCCGCTTCTGTCTCAATCCTCTCTCAGACTGGAGCGAACGTGACCTCCGACCCAGCGCTCTGTGGCTGACTGAGCATTATGAGATGCTAATTGCCCGTGTAACAATATATCAACCCATGATATACTGCCATGTAAGATGTGGAAAACACATTGTAGACTAATTAGCGTAGCCGATTCTTACTGTGTTGATTGCACCTTATATTTGGCAGGTCGTTTTTCAAGCAAGTACTCAAACAGCATCATCCCGTTCATGTACTTTATTAGTACATCCTGGTTAACTTTGTGTTGATTCAAAGAGAAACATTCCCACGCAGAGAATCCATATATTCATATGTTTGCAAAGCTCTCCACCTTCTGCTTTGTTTTTCAGCAGCATTAAAAAAAAAAAAGCAACTTTGGGTGCATTATAGGACCCCCTGAAGGCACCATCTTTATTTGTAGGAAAAGTATTTTTTTAATACACTACAGCAAACACAGTACTGCAAGTGTGCTTACACAAAAAGAGTAGTACATTTTATAGTCTTCCAGTAATTTAATTCCATTTCTGTGCAGCTCATAAAGAAATCCATCCCGTCTTTGCCAGTTTGAAATGCCACCTGATCCCATCAATTACAATCTGCTCTACAGACAAACTCTCCCTCACACCTTAATGGACATTTTAGGAGATTAGATGTCTGACAGTCAACCGAAATGTCAAAAGACTATGGGAGAAGCTACCCGGGGTCATTTAAAAGAATGGTGACCTGACCGCAAAATGTGACACCCGATACTTGTAAGAACTTTCTCCTTGTTCATGCAGTGTATGTCATGTACGAGCAGTGTAGGACAAGTAAGTATAAATACGCATGCAATGCGTATATTCATCCATCATTATCAGGTGCAGTGTTGCTGTCGTAAGAAAATCATTTACCAATTAATGGAATTAATAATTAAATGTAATTAACTAAAATGTGACACACTGTGATTCATGTTCTAAATAATCCATTGAATTTTAAAATGCATTTCATAATTTAAAACGTTGAGGCTTTTTTATCACCGTAAGGTGAAACATTAACCTTTGGTGTATAAAAAAAATTAAAAAACTCTATATGGTAACTCTGCATTAACATATTTTTATTTTTTTGTTCTTTACTACTTTCAACATATTTTTAAGAACTAAAGTAAGTTATTATTAATGTGATTCTTGTTTGTGTGATAGCAGCAGCAAATAACCTCGTTCTGAAGGGATAAAAGGAAAGAAAATTATTTCTTAGCTATCCAGAATTTGATTACAAAACTGCAAAATGAGTTTCATCAGATGAAAAGTACATTTTAGAACATATACACTGATTACTTACCAGGATCTCTGAAAGCCTTTCAGACCTTGAGGTGTAGCGCTGTAAAAGATGAAACAGTGGCTTGCCTCGTGAGAGTTCATGGTTACCCTCTTGTGTTAAAGTTTTATATAAAGCTCAGATTACAGGAATCACATAGTTTTTGTCAAGCGAGGGGACAAGGAGCCGCTTGAAGGCCCTAAAGGCAGATCAGTCAGCGAGTCTCTGGAAGTTGAACTGCTGGAAAGGTCAGAGGGGTCACAGAGAGTTCACGGTGGGCGGCTTGTGTCTGTCTGTCCATCAGCTTGAACATTAGCTCATTGTCACGAGGAGGTGGAGAAACTAGTCGGCTCAGCCAGTTATTAGAATGCTGTTCAAGAATTAAATATATCAGAGGATATTTTTAATTTTGAATGAAAATCCAGCGTGTACAGCTGCACATAGTACAATGGATGACCTGAAATGACAGCACCTTGGATACATGAGCTACTAAGTACCCCCATAAAGCACCTTTTACGCCTTCCCTTCTCTCTATGTCTCACATTCTACCCCCACCCCCCCTCTCTCCATCTGTCTCTTTCTATAGCCCTGTCTTAGTCTCTCACCTCCCCTCCTTTTTTTTTTTTTAAAGACAGTTGATACGCTGTCCTCCTTCCAACACCCTCGGAGTAGCATATTTCTCTCCCTGGAGCGAGTAACTCTGTCTTCCGCCTGTGTCCACACTCCTGTCCTCCCCTCCCACCCCACCCCAACAACACATCTCAGGACAAGCATGGCCTCCAGCTTCGATGGCCCTCCGTGGAACAAAAACACACGCTGCCTCTCAAAAGCCTCCTTTATCTGTGGCGAACAAAAAGCCGGCTTCACCTCCGCACTGTTCCCACCATTAGACCCTGGCCTTGGCCCTTTTTTCCTTGTCGCCTCCTCCCTCCCTCCTGCTCACACCCTAGTGATCCCTTTCAGCATGGGGCAGTGGGGGTGTGAGGTACGCCCTTTATGTTCACATGTGTCCATGCTAGTTTACTCTGTCAGACTTGCCCCCTTCACAAAAGACGTGCAAAGAGATTGACCAGCAGCTTTTGACGCAACCACCACCATTCATATATTAATGAGTGTTGGGTGGAACGCACACCTGCACCTTTACGCGTGTGTGTGTGTGTGTGTGTGCGTTCACACTTAACACTCAAGGGATATGTCTAAGCCGGGTGACTTGGAAGTTTGCTGAATTCGACTCTTAGTCAGATTGAAATGGTACAATCTACTTCCACGTGAGTTAAATCAAACCAGAAGTTGAACTGGGCACGCCGAACGAGACTTGTGTGGGGAAGAAGAGAAAAAAAAAAAGGCTGACAATGTTTTGATATTACGAGCAAATTATATATTCTGTTGTTCAACATATGGGAGCACCACTCAATCAGCGAGATCTAACGATGCAGTGGCAAATTTGCATTGCGTGAATACAAAGTGGGTCATTTGGAAGCGTTGTTGGCATGTAGACCTTGTCATAAAACCAAATGCGTTTACATATTCAATAAATGCCCCCTGTTCAATGTAATGTTCACCCTTACATTCTTTCCTGCTTTCAGCGAAACCAAACAAGATGCCGGGGCCATTTGACTCCGACTGGGTCCATGAAGAAATCATTATCCCCATGACCCAAAGCCATTAATTGCATCCCTCACTCCTCCCGCCGTCTCTCATTTCTCTCATTCTCTAGACAAATTCATTTACATGAAATACCACTCATACTGGCACGGGCCTGCAGGTAAATGACAATCTAACCAACGATTTCATGCAATATTACCATCTCTCAGCTATGCATGCAGTCCACAGGCTGTGGTAAGTGTATCATTAATAAATCTGCCCCTTTCCCGTGACTGAAGGGATCAACATGTTTTAATTATCCTGCCGTGATTTGAACTCGATCAGCGTTGCATTCAGTTACACAAACATTCCACCAGCGAGGGAGATAAACACCCTGCCGCCGCGCTCTGCATACAAAAAGCGGCGCGAGGACGAGGTAAGACACGGTCAGACTCCCTTTGTGTTTGTCTTGCTGTCTGTCTGGGTATTGCCCTCGTAAAGCTGTACGGTCTGTTTAGCGGAGCAGAAAGACAGACTCTGTGTCCTGACAAGTCTGGACCTGGGCGCGTCTGATCAGCCACAGAGCAGACATCAATAGACGAGGAGGAGGAGGGGGGGTCTGTATGTCTTAAGGTGGTTTAAATATTTAAACAAAATAACAGTTTTATTTTTGTTGGTGTTGAGTAAAGACAAGTTCCTGTCTGGAATGTAAGATGATTACATTATATCTCTATTTAGTAGGAAATATTTTCTCTTAATTCATTTGTTGAGAATACGTGGATCTTTTTATTGTTTTGTCTTTTTTTGTATTCCTTAAAATCATCCAGGAAGGGGAAACTCACAAACTTCTAATGCTGAAATAAAATGTGCCTACAGCTTGATTATTTGGTGTGAGGAGTAAAACCATGACCTTTGAAGTCAACGTGAATGAGAAATAGACGGGTTAATTATACTAAGTTATTCCATCCTGATGAGACACATTTTATTTACCTCACACAATCTCACTCTCACGATCGTTCATCTTTTTCTTAAAACAAAGACTTCCATTTGTTGTCTTGTTTGTTTCCCCTCTCTACTTGTTACGGACAGGCGCTGATACACTTCTACCGGGACGGGGACCTCAGCATTTCACAGGAACAGGCTCAGGCAGTACGTTAGTCAACCGCAGCCTGCATGTGTCTGTGTGTCTTCCCATCTCTTCATCAGGGGGAAAACTTCAGCCCTTCTTTTCCTGCTTTGGTGTCTTAAGTCCCGTAGGGCAATGGGCAGCTTATGCAGTTCACACAAACACACACCCACAGACACTTAAACTGGCAATACACATACACTCACACAAGAAGGAACCTGTTATCAAAAGCTCACCCCACTGGCTGGCTGCCAAAAGGAACGTGCTGAGGCGAACACTAATCCACTTTAAATTACAACAGTACTGAAAGCCTATGACCACAGCCAAATATTGATATGGGGTCATTAGTCAATTATGGTGGGGACTCTCACTGAGTGATCAGAGGATGAGAGACCGGAGCAGAGCTGGACGAGCTGGAGGTGTCAGGAGTGGCCCAAGAGGAGGAGGTCACTGCAGGGGGGTTAGCAGGTGGAGGGCGAAACTGCATGAAGAAGGTTTGTCAGGATGGGGCTGGAGTTGTAATGCATGCAGTCATGTGACCACATTCTCCTGCTGTATCTCTGCACCCCCCCCCCCCCTCCCCTGTCGCCCCCTCTCTCTGTTTTGGGTAATCATGTGCATGAATGAGACACAGAACATTTGAACGCAGTGCATTTTTAATGCACACCAACGGGCCGCAAAAAGCATCACCACCCCCCCTGGTGGCAAACCAGGTTTTTAAGTCTTACACCACTGTTCTCCTACTAAAATGTTGAATAAATAATCGAAATAAAAATATTTATGTGGAGAGCAATGGCAGGTTTTCTTCAGAACGCGTCCCTTTTAATTACAACCAATTACAGTTATTTATCATAAATCTCGTGTTATTAAAATGCCCTCCTTTTATACCTGCCTTTATTTTCTGAAATAATATGTGAGCCTGTCTGTTTTCCTCTTCAATTGTAATTAGTATAAGGATGATAGAAAATCTAGAGAAGTCTAATCAGTCAATTAGGACCATTTTGTTTCAGGCTAAGTGAAACTACATCAGTGGCTTGACACAGATGATACCACTCATTTCCTCTGGGTTAGTAATTTGATAAGGCATCACATTTGAGAGATTGCATCACAAAGGGCATCATCAGAGCCAAGCCAATTTAGACACTGCATGGCGCAAACTGCAGATCACAGATAAAAAAGTGAATAAAAAGATAGGATGTGTTCAAGTCTGAAATCGCAACATTTGAATGAGATTGTCAATCTGCTTGATGTGTTTTCACACCTTTTCCTAACCTATGAATGTTGAAGCGAGCAGAGGACAGAATTTCTTTTTTTTTCCTTTTCAAAAACCTTTAATTTGTCCTCGACAGATGTAGAAAATCATTAACAGCCCTTATTGTTTAATACCTTTTCACAACATGCTTACATATAAACAAGGACACACGATTGCAGCTCTGGCTGGATCAAAATAAGAAAAAAACAGAGAAAAAAAGCATTTACAGACCACCAGTAAAGTAGGGACCACCTATAAATGCTTTCCATTGGTGGGTTCACAGAAGCACTTCAGCTGTAATACTTTAATTGCTCAGGGACTCAAAGTCTAATAAGGTTTCTAAATTGAGCTGCTTTATTTGTTTTCCTTTGACTCGCGGCTAGAGCAAAAATGCAGCCACTCTAATTGCAGTGCTGTCATTAAGAGCTGTGGGTATTAAAAGTTTCTTCCTCCAAAAATGAGCATGTTGCAATATGTGTTTTTTTTTTTTACTCTCTCAATCCAGAACTGAATTATGGGGCATTTTCAGTCAAGGCCATATTAATTGCCATTAATAGAATAAATAAAATAGACCCTCAGCCTGAACAAATGTTGAAATACAGAAGGGTCATGTTCATTCAATTGCTTTTACAAGTTGTGTGTGATGTTTCATGACAATTATCTGGTCTCTATTAAAGCAGCCTGAGCACTGTGCTCCTAATAGAGGTTTAGTCTTAAATGATTTAATTCTGTCATTCACTTGACTTTTAAATTAGCTGATTTTGTTAACCAGCAGTCAAAATGTTCTCACCTAAAAACAAAGACACCTTTATCAAAAGCTAAAGAAACTACCTTGATTTAAAACTCACATTTGAGTGCTTGAATCTTTACATTTTTGGACTTGAAGAATGAAACTAAACAAAACTGTAAAAAAAAAAAGTCTCTATAGTCATAGGTATAGAGAGATAAAATAGGGGGATATAAGTGTCAATAAATTAATACATTTTTGCACTAATGATATGCTGCCGTCGTCCAGGAAGCCTGTCATGCAGTCAGCAGCAACAGAAAGCAAAATTCATTTTCAAGATTTCGAGACGTTTTAGTATTTAAAACACTAAATAAATGAATGCAATCAGCAGTAATGTTACAGAGACCGGAAATGAAAACATTGTTCCGGAAGTTGAAGAACCCACAACAACTACACAGCTACTGCTTTACCTTCAGTAGCATTAGCAGC
Source organism: Brachionichthys hirsutus (assembly GCF_040956055.1). NCBI lineage: Eukaryota > Metazoa > Chordata > Actinopteri > Lophiiformes > Brachionichthyidae > Brachionichthys > Brachionichthys hirsutus. The sequence continues at coordinate 5,078,583 of NC_090916.1, read as the reverse complement.
AGCGCAACAGCTGTAACTGCTGGAGGAGCAACAGGGGCCTCTGGAGCTGGGCGTGAGGGCCCTTTCAAATTTCATTTCCCCAAAAAGATTCAACAGAGGGAGAGAGAAATCATTCCAAGATGGTATCCTTTTATTGTAAAAATAAATAAATAAATAAAAAGACAGAGAATTGTACTGATTTTTTTATTTTTTTGTATTGGTACACAGAACTGTTAAATTCCAGACATTATTAATAAATTAATAAACCATTTCCTTTTCTAGGGGTAATAATAATAATGGCCAAATTAATATTTATTCCTCACAATTACTATAACATTTATATCATATTTTACATCTCTCTAAAATTGCATATCGATTTATGTAAAATAAAAAAAACTGATGTCCTTTTCAAAAGTGGAATATTTAACATTTTAAGATAACCCTTAGTTTAGTTATTATTATTGGTGTGGACTTTTAGCTGTACATATGAATGTAAATTTCTTTTTTAAATGAGATGCCACATATTTCAAAGAACTGGACTGTATCCCAGTCTGTACAGGGAAATGCAGGGAAGTCTTTAACAGTGCTAACACACACCATAACCATAACAGCAAAACAGTGGCGTGATGACTAGCTGCGGTACAGCAGGAAGGCCCTGGGTTTGAATCCACCTTTCATGTACACAGTCACACCATGGTAGCTCATGATTTATTTTTTTCCCTCCAGTGCAGGTGAGTAACAGGATGCATATAAAGGCATAACGAATTTTGATTATAAAATATAAGTTACTAAATTCTATTTGCGCTTCTATTTAAATCAGTGCTAATCAGAATGCCGTCATATTCCGAAAATCAACTCATTATCTGAACAGACTGGTTTATGGAGATCGTATTGAATTACAATTACAAGAGTGCAACAACATGCCTGAATGCTAATATGTCCGCACCTTAACATGCAATAAATGATTGATTTGGCACATCGTGTGGACTATAAAGTGTTCTTGTCTGGGAATCCAAAGCAAGCATCCCGTGCTTGTCAGCAAAAAGGTCGCTCTTAGCATCTCAAGACTACACTTCTAAGTAAAAGAGACCATTTGATGTAAGTTACTGAATAGTTTAGCTATTCAGCTTTGCGTGATTGCTGGCTGAATACCGGCTAGTATCTGGGAAATCCCATTTGTAAACCGTGACGTGTGTGTAGCACGTGTGTGTAGCACGTGTGTGTAGCGAACAACTTTGTTTGAAACCAGTTTTCTTACCTATTGTGCTGCTCAGGAAACACTATTCAAATGTTTTAAACACAGTTTCAGCTGCGTGCATTCCAGAGTCCTCTGTGATGTAATGATGGCATTTGTCAATCACAACAGAATACGGGGGGGGGGGGGGGGGGTCGCCCACTTACGACCTATGCGACTGGCGACAGTTGGACTTTATGACCGCACTGGTCTGTTGTTTATTTGTGTGTTTACGAAATGTTTTACCACATACCGGAAAGCGAGCGAACAAATCGAGTGGGCGACATTTTGTGCGATCTCACCCCATGATGTCTACGGAGAGGAAATTGTCTCTTTCTGCTCTGATATTTTCCATGTCTCAATGCAGCATAATATACTTACAGTAATTTAACATGGGCCGACTTACAACAAAACCCTCGGAACCAACTGTGATCGTAAGCGGACATCCCACCCTGTACAGTATATGTACAGCAGGGTGTCTTCAACCGAGATCTACTCAAACCAGCAACAGGCCTATTGTGTGAATGCAATTTTCCTGCAAATCAATGTAAATCAATGTCAAAGTAATTCAAAGAATTTAGAACATGTTACTCTGAGGAATAACTTTTCAAATGATATTCAGGACATCCACACATACATTTTCAGTAGCTACTTGCATCCTAGACAAGTTGCCAAGACAACCAGCCATTCACATTTCATATCTACTGTCAATTTACAGAAACACATTCACTCATAGTGTGTGTATTTGCATTGCGGATGGAGGCCAGAGAACCAACACTGAGGGGGGGGCGGGATCTATATGGAAGAGTGCCAGGTCTCAGGTGGTTTTGAGTTCAGAACCATCTTGCAGAGGCAACAGTACTACATACACCGCCGTGCCACCCTGTGATCTACAGTAGAATATATATTTGACAGTAAACACTCTCTCCTTGTGTTGGCCCTGTGATTAATTGGCAAAATAGTCAGCTCACTGTCAGCTGGGATACCCCCCCCCCCCACACACACACACACACACAATTTTGGTTTAACATAAATGAACCATATCAAGTTTGAAGACAATTTCCTCCTGTCATCCCAGTGTGGGTTTTCATCTGAGTGTATTATTGAAACCAGTGGCAAACACAGGGAACGTAATGACTGAGGAGACAATCCCTGGTGGGTTGAATGGCAAATTTAGTTCCAGATGAAGTTTACATAAAGCCAAAGGTGTGTGTGCACATATTTGAAAAGATCCGCTGTCTTTCCACCAAAGCACACCGGTAAGTGTAATTTTCAGGCAGATATTTCTTCTGATGTTAGCAAAGATGGTAGCGGTGAGACAGGATGACGTCAAACCACACTGGTGCAAGTTACCGCTGCAAGTTACTGAACAGAGGCGACAACTTAGGAACCAATGCAGTAGCCAAACGGATCTCTAAAACGCTGTAGGTCCACAAGCATCGCTGAAAAGCTGGGATTTGACAACATTTGATCCCTTGAACCAATTGGTGATGCGTTTTTTTTTTTTATATACGGTATATATATATTTCACCACGCAATCCTCGTTACAGATATGTACGGTAAGCACATTCGGATTTGTATTTTTTATGTAATTTCTAACCAGTCTCAGTTGCTTATTTGAGCTGCTTACTCTTAATTATGTGTTACAGTAATTATCAAGTGAGAATGACATGGAGTATCTGTCAGCGCGACGTGTCACAGGTACGCTCTCACGCTGACATGGGGAACGTAGAGGGGGTCTTGTTCTTCCCCTGATGGGACACACAATGGCACTCACAACTCAATTAACACTTTCTATATATACAACAGTGCATGCATGCAGACACGTTTGCACACACACACACACACACACACAAACAGCGGGGAGAGAAGTGAAGAAGATGATTTTCCAAGCCTTTCTATTGATCGTGTGAATTTGACAGCTACACCTATTGTCGGACCGGTGAAATTAGACAGGAACGCCTTCTCGACTTGGGGAGTTTGATGCCAATTAGTTAACTGGAGAGAACAAGAACATGTGTTTAATTTAAGGGAAGCGAGAAGGTGAGAAGTTGGTGCATTTATGTCTTTTCACAACAGGATAAGAAAAAGATTACTATCTAAAACAGTATTTGTGATCAAATTATGAAATTACATTAAGAATGAATGAGAAAAAATGCGATTGGATGATTGTCAACTGTCAAAACGACATAATTTTATGCTTGACATTTTCTGCATTACTGTACACATATATAAATCTGCTCCGTCTGGCTTATATTTCATTTCTAAATTTCCTACATGGTTACACAGTTGGCCTTCCTTTATGCCACACCTGATCTACATTTACAGGGGCCAGTCCAAGAAATCCATCTGAAGTTATTTCTAGTACTTTTTCCCTCTGCTCCCCATATGCCAATCGGCTCTTTCCCCCCTCCTGTTCCCTTTCCCTTCCTCTTTCTCTGTCTGAACTTGCTTTCCTTGATGAGTCCTAGCAGGGAATCACAGGCTTGGAAAAAAAAGGCAGGGGCTTGACAGAGATTGATGTCTGAGCGCTCCCCCTGATTCGCTGATTAAACCCATCAATCAATATGCAGAGGAGGTGTCCAATGCAAATGGATCCAATCAGGCAGAACGGAGGGGTATTGTCTGTGTGTTGTGGCGAGTGGTAAAGTTAGAGGTGGAGGACAGGCGCACCAGTCCGGTTTGTCTCTCTAGGACAAGGACTAAAAGATAAAAATGGACCTGGTTCCAAAAGCTGAAATGGGACAACAATTTGAGATAGTTAAGCTGGAGACAGGATGATTGCTGTTAATTGTATTCCGGCAGAGATTCAATGACGCCACGATCGTGGCAGACGTTCAGTCAAAGGAATTGCATTGTGGAGCGCGTGATTACCGACTCTCCTGTTCTCTGATATCACAAACACACGCATGCTCCCTCTCCTCTTGTGTAAACAGGAGAAAAATGGGCTCATCCGACTACAGCTGCTAATTTCGCTGCACACACGAAAGCACACACCAACTCACAAACCAGCGCAGGCTTGTGTGCATACATCATCAGGGCGGCACTCTCCTTGCGCTGTCCCCATCAGCTCACACACACTATCATATTTTCCATGTCTCCATCTTCATCCAATCTTTCTGTAATGGTACAGCAGGGACTGTGCCTGGATCTCCCCTCTGGGCCCGGATGCTCCCTGAAGTATCTGCCTGGCGTTCACTTCAACCCTCATTTGAATACAAGTAGCATCCTTGGTCATTATCGTGGGAGTGTGTGTGTGTGTGTGTCCTGCTTGCTTGTCATTGAGATCGGTGTGTGTGTGTGTGTGTGTGTGTGTGAAAGTCTAGATGATTGTGAAAGTGTCACAGTCGGGATGGATACCATGATTGTACCCACGGGTCACGTTGGCCTCTGAGAGCGGCGTGCAGATGTTTCGACTTGCCAAAAAAGAGAAACGTGGCTTCTGTCGCATTCAAACCAAGAAGCTTTTATTTCTGTCCGGTTCAAGTTCATTATTCATGATTGTTCCATCAGTGTTCCATCGCTATCATTGGGCGGACTCACCCTCCTCATTCAAACCCCACAGAAGGAGAAGGCTGGTCATTTGTTTCAGTAAATGACGCAGATGCCTCTCACTCTGCTTATAGACTTATTCCTCCCCCTTTTTTTTTGGATAAGGGGTTGAGGTGAGGCGGTGGCGCATGTGAGGGAATGATACCATGACACACTCTTCCCTCCCTTTCCTCCTCCTCCTCCTTTCTCACTCCTATCCACCACTCTATCCACTCCCCGCCCTGCCTCCTCCTCCTTCACCATCCCCAGCTCCGGTAGGAGACGACGATCCCCCCCCAAAATGGCTGCCTTGGTGCCAGGGGGACCACAGGCTGCTCTCCCATCTCCCATAATCACCGGGGCGATGCTCGGATGCCTCCCCCATTTGCATAATGCCATCCTGACACTTTCACTTCCGCCATCCATCACCGGCGGCGTGAGTCCCGCGGCCTGCTCCGTCGCTCCGTCTCCCCCTGATTGCGTCCTGTGTTTATCTGCCCAAGCACAAAAGATTGATTCCCCGCTGTCTCTCGGCCTTATGTTCAGCAGATAGGGATTTTCGCCGAATGATGAAGCACCCAGTCAGCTAATGATAAACAGAAAACACATATTCAAAAGGACGGTCTCCCCCCCCCCCCCCCCCCCTCTCTCTCTCTCCAGCTTTACTGTGGCTGCTGCTTGCCTCGCCTTCTCCTCTACCATGTGTGGGGAAGGGAGGGATGTCAGGTTAAGGAAGTGAACACACTCTGCAGGGAGTTCAATTTGAAACGCAATTGTTTTCCTGTCAGTCCTTTTACATTTTTTCTGTTGATTTGCTCCAGGGGTAAGGGAAAATGAAGGACCGGGAGGAAAGGGAGATAGCAATTAAAATAAAACTGTCGTCTTGATGGCTGCTCTTGTTCTTCTACACACCACAGTGCAGGCGGATCTGACAGACCGTGCTTTAAGAACATATCCTGGCAGAAAGATAAAAGCCTACATGAGTGCAGCCCAGTAGCTTTTAAGAGGATGGAATTGGTACAAGAGGGTTCTTATACCACCACTGAAAAGGGTACAAACCAGAGTCAGGCAGTGTATTATTCATTTAATTACTAAGCATCTAACATGACGCTGGATCTTACCTCCGGGAGACACCATAGCATCCAACGGATGCATATTGTAGCAGAGGCATGCTACATGATGACATCCAGTATATCAGCAAATAAGATGTTTTGACATTACTCTTCAGTCTAATGAAGTGGGCTGGAGTCACATTTCTTTAAATGTACTTGTGCACAGTTCACAATACGAAAAGCATTCCTCACTGTGAGGACAATGCTGCTGCTGCTGCTGCAGAATGCCAATGCATTTCAGCAAGTGTGCCAAGTCTGCAAAGTTTCACTCCACGATAACAAAATACTATTAGCTGCTGTCACGTACAGGAGAAGAGAGATTATTTTATTTATTGAAATGAGATTGAAATGATAAATCTCTCTCCCCATGATAAAACACTGGGACTCATAAGCCAAGTGTGGGGGATAGGGATTAGAAAAAGATGGAGGCGAGGAGGCGAGCGAGAGAGAGAGAGAGCGAGAGAGCGAAGGAGATGGGAAGGCGAGAGAGAGAGGGAGGAGTGAGAGGGGAAGAAATTCATAATGCATAATAAAACAAAAGGTGTCGTGGGAAACATCACTGATATTAAAATCAGAGGCAGACAGATCTATATGAAAAATGCAGATTTGAAAATGTAAATAACCATGGCCCTAGGGGGGGAGGGGGAGTGATTCAAAGATAGGATGACAACATGAAGAGAAAGGCATTTATATGGGAGCTTTGATGTTTCTCACATCCAAATTTATGCTGCTGACGACCAAAATAATGCCACTGAAGGGGATTTTACACAGTGCACTGCTGGCCCTGCTTCATGCCATGATGATATAAAACACATTATGCTTCACATTATCTCAGTGTGAGAATGCCTGGTAATGAGATGATTCACATGCAAGAGGGATACTTAAGACTGCTTTTCAACATTCCAAACAACAACATGTTATCTTCACATTAGCACACTTTTTCCAAAATAACGCCGTTTGATCCACGCTCAAATGCGTGTTCCTGCGCCGGGAGAGCCTCGTGGCTCGCCTAACCTCAGCCTTTAGCGAACGGCCCTTTCGCTTTCGACACATATATGCATTGCAGATTGCTTTGATTTTCTGCTAGAGGCGAGCTGTCAATCAAAATCTGTCTGAACTATCCCTGTAGTGAAGCTGACTTTGTCGCTAGGGGGGGTCAAGAGAAGGTGCTTTCTATTCGAGGGACAGTGCAATTAAGCTTAATATGAATGTGTTTTTAGTATTGCTGTAATGTTTGAGCCATCATTTTGTTCTCTGCAGATTCAATGGCTCCACAAATGTTGATCTTCTTCAAAGCTTCCTCCTCCTATGGCATCGTTGCATTGCCAGAAGGTTTGTGGGAGTGTGAGAAAACTATACTAGGACACCGTTTTGACTATTCCACATCTTTTATGTGAAGGAACGCCAACTAACCCCCCCCCCCTTCCCACCCCAAATTGTGAGGTAAAGTGTAGGAGTTTTTTGGCCATTTCCCCACGTACAGCCACTGCCCAAGTCTAGTCTTGTAGTGGCGCTTTATAATACATAGCATTACCATTCGGGAGTTCTCTCACAGTCATTATTTTGAGTATATCATTATTCTGGCAGCACTATCACATCCAGCTCATCACCATTTTTCTCTTTTCTTTTGTTTTGAATAGATAAAAGCTTCTTGAGAAGAGAGAATCAAGTCGGCTGAAACACCGAGGCCTCAATAGCCAGATTTATTGGCTCTTGAGGTTTGGAATATGTTGTTGAATGCCAATCTACAGCTTACTCGGCTTAGAATGAGGGTTTCTTATTTATTGCAAATGTGTCATTTTAAGAGAAAACATAATAGTATATGTTTGTCCTTTTCATTTTGTGAAGGCGCAGTGCTGTAAGAAAGAAGATTTATATTTTGATTAATTTAGTTAGGCCTTTTTAATATAGCTTATATTGATGATATTCTGTCCATGTGTTTGCCTGAGTTGTTGGTAAAGTCTTTAATGATCATTTAATTGTTCTGTCAAGCTAGCATGTGAACGCTTAGAGAATTTCAACTGTACTTTTTCTGCTATTTGTAAAACTACAGGTCCGTTCAATGTCAGCATCGACACAGTGAACAAAGATATAACATGTAATAAGCATTTCAGCAAGATTGAATATAGTGATTGGTATAAATTTCCTTAAAACATTTTTTTAAACTTGTACAGTTGTTATTTTTGTTTTATTGTTAGCATAGTCTTTGGTAGAAAGTAGTAGAACGTGGAACACAACATATTTTGTAGTGATATTATTGGATAACTTGTCACGGCAAATGTTCTTACATTTGTTTAGGCAGTTACGACAGATACGAAAGGAATATCAGAACACTTACATTACTAAAAAAAATCTTCTTTCTCGCAAAGAGCTTTTGCATCTTCCACAAATACTTGGTTCCAGAGAGCAAGCCGATCCTGATCCTCTGACCGCTTGCAAGTGTTTCCATGTCTGATTCTGCTTGAGAGATGCCGTCATGCTCGCTGAGCTCACCGAACTTCTTTGGTGAGCACAAGCGCTAATGAAAACAATAGCCAAAGCAACAAAAATAAAACCAAGGTTTTTTAATGAACGGGAATTATATCCTTTAAAGTTTAATCCAACAAAGATTCATGGGAAGTATTAGAGGGATTAACTGTTGAGCCGTCTGCCTGCTAACGTGGATGTCTTAGCGCTTCCACGTGTGGCTCTGCTGAGGTCAGTCTTCCAGCTATTTTAGAGAATATCGGGCCTTCAGCCCCCCCCCCCCCCCCCCTCACCCACTGCACAGCTGCTTTTAGTCAGGGCCTGAGGTCCCTCCGTCCTCTCCCTCCTCTTCCTCATCCCTTTCCATCCCTCCTGCCCCTCAGCTTTCTGTTCTCTTGCCAGAGCTGTAATCAAGCCTTCAGCTTGTGGCCAGGACTTACCCCCCCCCCACCTTCCAGCCCAAAAAGCCACCAACAAACTAAACTATTAAAGAACAGAGGGAGGACAGAAGGAGACGATCTGGGTGTGAGAGATAGTCATTAACACTGTGCCCTGTATGCTGACAACACAAGCATAATGTTTTAAATACAGGGATTGCTGCAGTTTGTTTGGGGCGAACATTGTTGCCGGAGGTTCTGGCAGCATTTAGGATGGCAGAGCAGGAAGAGTACACGAGTGAACGCTAATCATAAACATGTGGACCTTAAATTTCGCTCATAGCATTGTCTGATTAAGGCTTTTGTCAGGCTGTTTGTCGGTGGCAGAAGAGTGAGAGTTGCAAAGGCTCTGTGCACAGTCAACATCTTTCAGAGGAATTAGGTGTCCGCCCTGCAGGGGCTACTTTTTAAGAGCCTGAATGCAAATGCTTTTGTGTCCTTTCTACTTTTCCAGTGTAATTTTCCATGGCTGGAGGGAGCGATGTACCCGGCATGGTCATGTCCAAATACCCCCACCACCATCATATTCCTCAACACAACCCTCTCAGATGACATGACTGCACCAGCAGCCCATCATTCTGGACAACCATTGGGTTTGCTCAAGGATGTGATGTTGTCAGTGCTGTCTTTCAAGGCCTGCTCCATGCACGATCTGTCAAGGCCACAGAAAAACAATGCTGAGGATCATTACACATACGCAGGACCATAATCCATCCATGCATTTTGAATACCACATATTGCATTGTTGAAAAAAATGAAGATTGTGAATAGAACTGAAAAGAAAGTTGTTGTTATTTTAATAATAAAAACAATATTTGAGGAAAAAAATACGAAATGCTTTTGTGAAAATATTTCACATAAAGTTCAGTTTCTACTTTAGAAGAACCCTTTTCAATATTTTTAGCGTCTAAATATTTGTTTGCCTTCTTAAACCGAATTTAAATAAAATAGCTTCACTTTATTTTCTAAAGACATTTGTAAAGGAAAATCCATGGCAGGAAATCCGCCCAAATCCTTGGAAAATCCAATAATATTTGCATAGAGCTTAAAACATGCAAAGTCCCTGCGTATGAATTAAGCTGGAAAGGAAAGCCCTGCTGGTTATGCATTAAAATGGATTGGAAGCAGGGTTTGACTCCTACAGGTAAAAGCCCTGGAGTGACGACTGATTCTACACTTTGAGGAGACAAAAAAAAAAGCAGAGATGTCCCTTCGCCGCTGTCCAACCCCTCACTGTGCTGCCGGATAATCTGTTTGGCATCGCTACTTATTGCTCGGTGACCCTCCCCAGCTTTCACGCCTATAGCTCTTGAAGAAGAAAGAAGAAGACAAAGAAATGCTGTGTAGCAGAAGGCCATTGATGATTGCGACAGGAACGAGATGAGAGACAAACTTGTGCACAATAACCCGTGAGTATGTTTAAGTTTAAGAGAGGAGACCGCGGAAGAGTGTTCTTTAGTTGAAGTTCTTCCAAGGCCAGCGTTGATTACAGGACACAGTCTGACACAGTATGCCTGTGTGCTGTCAACTCAGGGAAAACAAACATGGAATTTATAGCACATTAAGAATTCAACAGGCAATCTATTCAAGCAATTAATGGCGTATGAAAATAAGCTCTGTTGGCGTTGAAAGCACTCCAACATGAATGTAGGCCACGACTGTTGTGTGCTTTTCTTTTCCGCTGATTCGCCCTTGAGGATCACAGTTCCAGAGCTCACACACTTCAACAAAGCCTCCCTTCAAGTTGTTGTTCCCCCCCCCCCTTTTCATATTCTTGTGTTAAAGCGCACGGCATATCTGCAATTACAGTTCCGGCTCTGTTTGCACACAATGCAGTCAAGGTGATTCTAATTACACTAAACAATGTATGACACTGTCGAGATATTCAGGACATGCTATCTTTTGTGATATCAGAATAAAAAATAAAATTGTGCTAGTTTGTGCCAGCCGAAACGGACTAATGTGAGAAATGTAAATACAGCATTTGGATGTTATTATAGGAAAACAGTAAAATTGTATGAACTGAAAAAACTTAAAATGACGGATATCCAATTCCTTCACTGTAGCTGTTAGCTTTAGAAGTACCTCATACTTATTCAGTGTTTACGTTGCACTGTGCTTATTATGAGCTGTTTAAAGGTCTTTTTTGCAAATTCTACCATCAAGGAATGTCTGAAATTAGGAATGAACTCTTACACCGGAGCTCACATTAATTTAAAGTGCATTACTGCATGCAGAAATTATTAAAAACCATTCAAAAGTCACTGCATTGAATGCAACATGCATGTTTTTGAACTTTTAAATATTTGGTGTTCTTTCATTTGTCAGAAGTTCACATTTTATGGCGCGCTGAGATTTCTTTTCACCTGACAATGTGCTGCTCCTGCTATAATACAAATACATGTGGTTTTTAGGAGAGGTGAACGATGGAAAGCTGCGCAGTTAAACTGAGACCTGTCATTGGGCCCTGACCTACGAGACAGATTATGGTTTGAGTTCCACAGCAGCCACTTAGGACAGGAATCCGGCTTCAGGTTCTGGGATGTACATGTGAGTGAGTGTTTCTTTTTTTTTGCCTCGGGTGTTTTGTATGTGTCACCAGAAAAGAAAACAGCCACGACTTCTGAGCGCCACAAATAAAACTCATCAATTAATGCGCTAATGTTGAACACACAATTATCAGGGTATCTCCTCTTGTACATTTGTAGAGCGTAGTGTGTGTATAAATTGAGACAAGAAGTGTCCATCGTAAATCTCCTCACGGTTTGTGACCTGTCGCATATCCGTGATTCCACTTCTGGATATGTGCACGTGCTAATGCTAAAGATTCACACACAAAGTGCCGAAGCGCTTCACGCAATGCACAGCGTTAGTTTCACATGTTGTAACTTCCTAAAATGATTCTCAAGGAGACGCTGGTGCAGATTAGCCGAGTATACATTACAGACCGCTGATGCCTCCCTGACATGAGACCAAAATTAATCAGATTTAGATTCAAGTGATCAAACTGTAATTAATCATGTGAAAAGGGAAATGATCCTTGACGCGGCTCCAGCTGCGAGATGCCTCTGTTTGGTCCCGTGTGCCCCTCTTACAGGGGGTCCACCGGGGCTACATTAAGAAGCTTTGTGCCAATGTCACCTAAATTACAGTCACTTAACACAACAGATGTACTGAATGTCGAGCAAATGATGTGCTCGGGTTGGGGTGGCACTTTCACATGCATGGAATAAATTTTGCTCAGTGTATCAAACGTGTTTTTGTTGCATCCTCTCCCCCTCTCACTGAATTTGCATTTTGCTATATGCACGGCATGCTCCACTAACCCGCGCTGTCTTGTATATCAATCTCCAAACAACCCCATCTACTCGTCTTTTATTTGCCGGCCTTTCCTCCAATGCGGCTTCTGCATAGGTAAATTGAACGTATTTATTTCAGCGCATCAGTTTGAGGAGATTTCCTCTGCTCTTACAGACTCAGCAGTGGATATGCCAGACAAGCTTAGTTCAGAAGATTATTTTTCTCTTTGTGTGTCAGACTCTTCGGCGGAGGCACAGGCAGATACAGGTATTGAGATGAGAGCCAACACGGACCGGGCGCATTGTGCATTCCTCCACGCAGGAACAGAGCATTCTGGCATTGCAGGAATAGAAGGGGGACAATAACCCCGGGTTTCAGGCACAAATTACATTCATCAACTTTATCAATAGCAAGTCGGGATTTAAGCCAATGAGCTCACCCTGCCAACACCTCTTCCCTCCTCTCCTTAAGTCTGGCTTTCAATGCCCAAGTTAATTCTGCGTACACTGAAAGAAATGATCTGCTCACAAGTATGCCATGGATGGATATTTTATGAATCTGACGCCGCTACTTCCACTACCCTGGCAACAATCTCGACACATATAAATACTAAAAGCAATGCAACGATATTATCGCCGCTCTTCTCGTATGACAGTGAGAGGTGGAGAAAGATTATAGGCAGTTTAAAAGATGACACCCTTCAACAGTCTGTAATTGTACTTCTGCTGGGAGAGAGAATAAAGTAAGGGGAGAGGATATTCTGAAAAAAATCATAAGCCATTATGCTCCAAAAAGGGTTTGTGGGGCGGAGCATATATCCACATAAAGCATTGCAGAGAACCTCCAGCAAATTACCCCGCAGGCCCGTGAGGAGGGGGAAATATCGCTAATTGCCCTCCATTCTGTCAGGTCAATTGACTCTAATTGGAAAAATAATAAAAAGCATACTACCCCGGGAGCAGCAAGCTATGAAAACGACAGGGTCCTTTTTGGAAAAGAGAGTGAAGGGAGAAAAATGCTCAAATTCCCCAGTGCAAAAGTGGCATCTGAAATCTTTTTATTCCACTGCCATTCCTCTCTCAAAAACAATTACAGCGTGCCTTCCTCTTGCCACTTGGTGGCTGTAATTACAGGAAAAAGGGGCATGGGTTACATACCAAGTGAGTATTAATCAAATGGCATGTGAATAGGCATTAATGTGCATAATCGGGCTCTTTTTTTGTACCTTTATGTGTGATCTTCGGTAGCATTGAGAAAGTCTGCGGCCATGTGTGTGCTTTCCTGTGATTCGGCGGGTGTCTTCTGGTCTGCTGCTGCTGAGATTCCTCCCTCGGGGGTTTGGGCAATTTGGAATCAAATGAGTGTAGTGGTGAGGTCAGGCCACCTACAACATTTAGAATATACAGTAGAAGAACAAGGACATATTGAATGTGAGCTATGCCCCAGGTGTTTGAGACAAGAGGGAATAGCGCTAATCTACTATCTATATTACTAAATTATTGGAGATGAATGGCTGTGCTAATATAATCTCCCGCCCCGGGGCGGATGATCCCAAGATTAAGGGCCTGAATCAGTATTCATTTCGGCATTCAGGCCTTTGTATCAGTGAAAGTTTTAATTTTATTTAAGCTCCTTGCTTACTATGAAAGGTTATTCAACTCACCATCACTTTGGAAATTAGAAACTGTTCATCACTATTTTTCGTCTCTTTCTAGGTTCGCAGTGATCACAGACATGCACCAGCTATCGTTAGATTTTTGATCAGTATTGTCCAAACGTATTACTTGAAATCACATTTGGGATAACTTTCATTATGAAGGAGTTACATGTGTGCTGTGGTTGATTTTTCCCCTCTCTATGGTTGAGCTATTGTCGACCAGGAGCTGACCTGAGCTGAACTAAAATACAACCTTATTGCCGGTGACTTGAGTTTCCATTAAAGCCTATCAAAACTTCTCTTAAAACAACGTTTCTTTTTGTCTTGATCTGGATCCGGTGCGATCGCAGGTCTCGGAAACCTTGTGAAGAATTCACTGGCATGTAAGGCTTTGGGATGACAAAGACATTCTCCTGTGAGACCCACTGGCACATCCCCCGCCAGCGACGTCTTGCCCCTAGAGACAAACGCAGGATAAAACAATGACAGGAGCCCAGCGGCACACGAGCCGGTGCCAAACAGCACACCCACCTGCTTATGATCAATGAAACCTCAGCGTATACTATCTCGCCGTACCACGCCAGCCACTGATGAAAGGCCTCGTCGTTAGTGACCGCCTTTGATCGGCTCATCGCCTGTTTTGAAATGTAAATTGACGGGAAAAGGAAAGGGCTCCGTGAAGGAGTGGCAAGCAGAGGAGAAAAGGGGACCCCACCCTCTGGGGAGATTAACGCCACCCCAGTCAGACATGTGTCAAGTGGGGCTTGATGAATCCTGGGGAAATAATAAAGAAAAGGTATGAAAAAAATAAAACAGAGGAAAGAAACCCCTTTCTCTTTCCTTCTTGCCTCCTTTTGCTCATGTATGCCTCTCAGATCACCATCTCCCGCCCTTATTCTGTCAACGCCCTTCTTGATGGTTACTGTCAGAGGTGCGCATCTCTTTTGTAGTGTGGTGTTTTGCTCCTGCCACTGCGGAGATGCTTCCTTCCCTCTGCATATGCACAAGTATAGGCATGGGCTGGGTGGGAGGGTGAGGAGCCGGTGTTGGATGAAGCAGGGCTGGCAAGGCAAGGATGTCAGTGGTATCTGCTGATCTTGACACACCTTTGGGAACAAGAATCCAAAGGACAGAGGGAATACTTCTGGGGAAACAGCGGGAGCACAATATCATAGAGGGATTTGGTTTCTGCTGAGGGTGCGGGCTGCTGCAAGGGCAAGGCACACTGTATGTCTGTGACTTTGTGGATGGTGGGACAGGAATGACAGCGAACAAATGCAGCAAAACCTTAAAGGAAGAGGGGAAAAACACAGACAGGATGTTTAAAGGTGCAATCCTAAATCACATTGGGTCACTAGATGGAAGGAAAGGCAACTCAAGCCATGAAAAGATGGGATCCTACTTGTGCATGTCCTCCGGTCGACCATACTGGTGAAAAGGAATGTCTCTTGTCACGTGACGGTGGATGTGTCACCTTGTCTGTCTGCCTGTCCCTGAAAAGACAGACGTTTGCATCATTTGAATTGACGATGAAATAGAATAGCTAAATAATGTCCCAGCAGGAGGCCGCTTACAGTGGTGATACAATGCACACGGCCTGCAAACTAATGGCCAGCTGTCTTATAATGAGCTCCGGCGATCCAGGCCCGCCGACGACTCCCCTCGCCCCACTGTCTTCTTCAATGTGGGGCATTACGTGCACTGTAGGGTATGGAGGAAAGGTGGAAGTGGAGCAGTAGAGCAGAAGTGGAAGATGAGGGTGGGACTGTCCCTCATACACCTCACACCCCCTAAGCCCTCCATCGTCTCTACTGAGCCCCAAAAACCCTCTCAGTTAACGAACCAAGAGCTGTCTAATTCGAGCTCAAAAATTCATGAGGGTCCTCATTAATATTGAATATCTGTTGTGGGCCACGACTTCAAAATAAGTCCTCGCACATGCAGATGGAAGGTGAGGGATGAGGAGTGTGCAATGGATTGAAAGAGGGAAGGAGCGCATTGTGAGCCACCAAAGTAAAGGTAGTGCGGTAAAGGTGGAGGGAAGGCGGCAGCGAGGATCTAAGGGGAGAGAGAGTGGGAAGTACATGAAAGGAAGGGCGACGGATTGGAAGGCAGATGAGGAGAGGAGAGGAGATGGAGGGAGAGCAGACAAGAGAAAAGGGAAGAGGATGAGAAAAAGTGAAGGACCCCAGAGAGCTGTACCTGCGGAGAAGAGTTTTAATGTTGGGGGGGACTCTCCTGGGAGAATATGCATGGTCTTTAATGAGGAGGGTGGAGCGCAATGGTGAAGGATAATAATAAAAAAAAGAAAGACAAAAACATTCTGCTCTTAATCCCTTGCTGAGAGGGAAAACTCTTTCAAGCAGGTTTGCAGAGGTATCACTTTTTAAGTCCCTCATTCCTTCTGTTTTACTCTGGAAAGGGTACACAGATAAAAGATACCGTCATTTGAAGATTGTCTGCTACCAACAACCATCATTTGCCTTTGAGATAATTCTGGGTTTTCCCACTTCAGATTTAGAGGCATATGGGTAATGCAGAGGAGGGAGGGATTGCACTACATTAATTATACGTCAGCCACTCTGGAAGACATCAAGAAAGGCATTTCATCGTCAAGAAGAAATAAAGCTGACATGAATAAACAATCGCTCCTACGAATGCTGCACTCGTCTTGTATCATTGCATCACGCATGACAATGAACCAGTCCTCAGCCCACAATGAGAACTAAAACCAGTAAGAATCCAAATGCAATTAAATATATGTTTAGCCAGACAGACCTGTCAATCACATCCCAAATTCGATGGCTGCCTGTCTTCAGTTGGTGACATCAATCTGCTCAGTCTAAAAAAGATGGTTAAGCACCTGAATTCGTACCAAAAAACGACAGCAAAATCTTTTTACCAAACTAGATAAGTTAATATTAGTTTAGACAACACATTTATCAGTTTTAAAGATCTGATTTCACATTTAAATGTTTTTTCTTCTCGGATAGCTGATAGATATACACGGTGAGCATAAATAACCTCATTAACTACTTGAATACTATGGCATGGGTGGGGAAAAGTGTGTGCGATCATCTTATCATCAGCACTGATTGATCCCAAAACTTACCGAGAACTCCAGCAGTTATCCCCCCCCCCCCGGAAAAAAAACTGTTGGTTCGCTTATCATAAAGTCGAGAAACAGGGTGAAGCGACTTTTCAGGCTCTGTCAGAAAGTATTAAAATCTGCCAACCAGCATCTCTAAAATGGAATTATTGCCACATTGAATGTTAAACTGTGTGGTGGGATATGTTGCACTACTTTCTTGTTGAGAGCTTGAAACTTCCTGGAGACCTGCTATCACGTTAATGCAAAGAAAGAAAAAAAAGAGATGCATTTTTTCGAAAGTGTGATTATACCTTCAAGGTGTGTGTGTGCGTGTGTGTGTGTGTGTGTGTGTGCGTGCGTGTGTGTGTTTGTGCACTGTGTAGATGCATGCATAAGTAAACATGCATGGACACATTAGCGGATGCATATCTGCACAACAAAATGAATTTATGTGAGGGCAAGTCTGTCAGATGGAGCATCTGTTTACCCATGTGTGCTCAGCGCTTTTCTTGTGTCCATGTGTGTATGTATTTGTGGCCAAATGTACTGTGGTTGGGGCCATCCTGAGTGCTCTTCCTTAATGTGTCTGGGAGGTCCAGGGGAGTCGAGGGCTTTGAAGGGCGTGGATGTGTCTGTACCGAGAGATTTATAGGCTTCAGCCAGGATCACTCTCTTTCACTGGTGCCAAGTTAAGCAGTAGCATAATTAAAACCTCAGAGGAATCCGTTTGAAGTCAACAATGGGCTCTCAGGCTAACCTTAACACAAACACATTCGTTACACACACACACACACACACACACACATTAAATCGTGCACCCTCTTGCACTGTGTCTTTGCTCACACATTTCCTTACACTTACACATATTCGACCACACACACACACATGCGCTTTGCGTCCATGTATCTTCACACAAGATGCGGGGTAGATTAGATTAGAGCTCTATTTGTTGCCGAAGAGGAAATTCATTCCCACAGCCAGCCAGTTGCAGATGCATTCATACAAGACAGTTATTACTCTGGCACATGATTTGACACAGGCCTACACGCCATCACAGGGAGAATGCACTCATAACCAGGAGACATTTCACATAGAAGCAGTCTAGGGACTAAATTAAAGGCGGTGACAGCGTAAGAGGCAAAACTCAGGATCAGCAGCAAATGTAAGAATTAGAAAGTATGTGTATGTAGGAAGAAATGACATACCCCTAAATGTTTTCCTTGACTGTGTACTCTCTATAGTTCTCCACACACACACACACACACATGCATTCTGTACAGAACAATTACTCACATTAAACACCAACAGATGCCATCTTGATTAAATTTGACCGTAGAAACACAAATGAGGGCGAGCGGGTCTGCGTCACGGGTTCCCAGAGCATATGCCATGGGGGTCGCCAGGAGCCCAGGAAAGGGAAGGATCTGAGACCGCCTGCTGTTGTTGCCGTGCTGACAACACACCGTGGAAAATACCCTCAGAGCCCAGACGCCGCACGGGCCGCGACCCAACACCCGGCCCCGCGACAAAATTCAACTGAACTCTGAAAGATGTAAATAGGGGAGGAAGGACTTTGGTAAATGCAGGTAATTCGCAGTGTGTGACCTTGTTAACTGAACAATAGACTGGCTGTGGAGACATGAGGTATAAATTGAGCATTTCAGAGCATTTTCTATAATGAGCTATTTCTGCGTTTTGAAGCTCTTGGCTCCACATCAAAGTGAGAAATTATATAGCCTATGTGTCAAGGTTGCAAAGTCAAGTTAGATTCATATCTTGGACCCATTCGCAGCAAAGATCAAAAGTATCGGGCCTTGTAATATGATCGCAGTGGGAGTGCACAATGTGAGCGAACATGTTCTTCAGAGGTGGAGGGATGAAAATAAATGTCTGATCCTTATCTGTCGTTGCCCGTAGCCCAATGCAGGCATGGTGGTGGAACGCATCGATAAACTCATAAACAAACCCTAATTACTAGCCCATTAGAGTCAGACCCGCACCAACACAGGCTCATAATCTGCACACAGGAGGGATGGAGGCTTGCCGCTCATTTTCATGTAACCCACCGAGCTAAAAAAAAAAAAAAAAAGTAGAGCAAAATACTTAATGATTTGTGACTGGGGACAAACAAACCATTTTGATATAAGAAGCTTACACACTCTCAAAAGAGATGTGGCAACGTCAATGCTCATTATCATGCACGCTCCCCTTGGTTGAATTGGGGCTGAGCTTTATAGGGTTGTTGATCAGAAAATGGAAGGGACATTTGCATGGATATTTGAGGTGGATAAACATGTGTTTGCCTGCGGGAAGCAACCGAGAACAGAATCACTTCGGCCTCAGGGATAAATCTACTTGGGTGACTTTTGCGCTGATAGCCTTGCTGTCTGAACCGGACCGTGTGTGTGTGTGTGTGTGTGAAGGGCAGAGCTACTTTTTCTGTCTAGACACAAAGTTTGTTGGCAGTTCAGACCCTGCTCACTCAGAGACATCCCTCAAGTCCGGGGGGATTGAAGGCAGGACCTCTGACTTCATTCATTATACAACCCTAGTCTCTCTCTCGAGCTCGTCACTCCCCAAACCGAACAATTGTCTTTTGAATGATACAGTGGCTTTTCGCTGACATTTTGGACATTGATATGGTTGGGACTCCTTATATCCCCTGTCCATACCCTGTGCATTTTCATAGACTACTTCAAAGGTGCTGGCCAGGTCGTCTAACCTGGGATATGCAGGGCTCTATGTCTTTCGCTTGCCTCCTAGTTGGACAGTAGGGATATTCTATGATCTGCCAAGACCCCAAGTGTGCGTGTTCACACTCCCTCTAAATCTCCCTCACTCCTATAACTTTCAGTGGATGGAGCACAACAGAGTGATCAAGCAAGATCAAGGCCACATCTACCTCATCTCTTCTTCGCAGTGACATTTTGCCAATGTCACTCAGACAAATCTGATCCTCCGCACTCCATCTTTATTCGAAGTGCGACGACTGAACCTGGACACCTCTGAAGACAAAGGGACATGAGCAATAATGTTATCAGTAAAGCGAAAGATAGGGCAGAGAGTGTGCATAATTAAATAGGGCAATGTCATACATGAGCATTTATTCTCTGATGCATAGAAAATGTTTTTTGTTTGCTCTTTAAAAAAAAGAAATCCTTTCCTCCGAGGAACAAATAATTGGTTACTCATTTTAATTTCATAAAAACCTTTTATAGACACGCTCAAAGTGAGTATAAATATGACAGGACTCTCTACACTGCCGTTGCCTCAAGCATTCATTATTTAAATGCAATCTATTTTAATTATTGCAGAAACAATTAGTTGATTCTAAGATTGATTTCTTACATTACAGATTAAACAATGATGTTCATCTCCTGAATTAGACAATTATTGTATTTGTTTTGTCAGAAAGTTTCTGGACTGCTTTGTCAAACTAAAAGAACAGATTAAAGATGTCACTGTGGTCTTCTTTAATATCTGCATGAAGTACCGGTTTTACTGTTATGAACCTGCATTTTGACTAATTAGACTATTGTTTTTGGGTGTTTCTGTTGCTGCAGATCTCGTTCCCTCTCATGTCATTCAGGTCTGGCTGAAAACGAACCAGCAGGATCCCAACGAGCCACACCTGAGAACCCTTCCCAGTCACCATCAGCTACTCCTTAAAGACCGGACTCTTCCTGTCTCCTGCCAGATGATGATTGTTCCAGCAGGCATGCAGACCTGTTCCTGTTCCTGTTCCTGTTCCTGTTCCTGTTCCTTTCCCTTCCCCTTCTTGTGTCTCCTGCTGGATTGTCATCATAGCGTGTTACAGTTATTCTTTTCTTCATGATAGTTGTTTAGTTTAGGCTGTGTGATTTTTGTTGTTGCTGGGAATCCAGCCGGTCCTCTCGGTTGTTTATAGGCCATTTCAGTTTTCTTACCAGTGTTCCTTATTTCAGCATTTTTCGAATACACTCCAGCTCCACTGTCTCACCTTTCTAACATGTTACTGAAAGGTTTCTATTTGACACACATATGAAAACACTGAAACACTTTCTTGCTTCAACTGAATTGAGCAAGCAGAAAGACACGGCAACACATCCAGAAACCTCCTGAGGTTTATTAAACTAAATTAACAATGATGCTAGCCGCCTCCTCTTAGCAGGAATAAAGTGCCTTTTGAACCCATGTGGTCAATAATAAGTTGTAATGCTTGAGAGGTAGTTATTAATTATAGCACCTGGTGATTTGTTCAAGTGCGTGATATTAGCCTCCGTTGCGCTAACGGGCTGCTGATGCGGTCGGTGCCTGACCGGCACTGGGCTCGCTAATACGTCTACAGGGACGCTAGAGGTTCTAATTAATCCTGAGCTGACAGCCAAACCAGGACACCCCCCTGGGACACAACGAGGAAAGCAAGGAGTATCAGCTCACTTATCCTCAGATTAGACGCAACGCCCTCAATGGGATGCTCAGAAGTGATGCTGGACCAAAGGTGCTTTTGTTCTGCTCTCACCTGGATAAGTGAAAAGACAATGCTTTGGTAATATTTTTAAAGAAGGGGGGGTCCACGCTTGTGCTTACATCTTATGTGTCAGTCAAAGAAGGACACGTCACCGGAGTGACATGCTTATTTAAAAAAAAAAAGAAGAATATTCACGTCTTGTCTGTCTCCTCTCCTGAAAAGGTTGTCTGATGGAGGATGAATCTCATGCATGTTTGTCAATATAATTTGCGCTCCCCCTCCCCCCTTGAGGAATGCCAGTCCCTTAAGGTTCCTGACTCAAATGCCAACATCTGTCTGGCAACGGAGCCAGACCGAGAGAGTCTAGGACCCCTTCATCAGAGGTATTCTCTGGTTGACAGAAGCCACAAGGTGGAATCTCAGAGATGAAATAATGGACGAGCTGAAAGAGCCTTGGTTATGCAACCCCCCCCCCCCTCCGCACCCACGGCTGTCTTAAACAATCCATCTTGATTAATATTTTACGTAATGAAAATCTATTAGTCAGGAAAAAGCTGAAACTTCCCCAGATGAGTCCTTATTTTATTTTTGTTGCTTTTTTTTCTGATGCCCATGTTTGATGTCATTTTCTGGGTGACAATCTTGGAAAAGATTGAGACAAAACATTTGTAATAGGCCGAAGAGAACCAGCTTCTCCATCCAGTCTGGAGCTCCTGATAGTCTGACCAAACCAAAGTCCAGAAGCACTGAGATCCACAAACAGTTTGGCATGGCTGCTCACGCACACACATCCCCATTCACAAACCTTCTGTTCTCTACGTTTTACTTGGCACCATCACGCCAACCCGCCTCCTGCCCGAGCCCGCCCGACCCTCCAGAGCGGCTGAGAGCAGCACATCAC